>NC_133338.1:54243924-54473924 GCF_030506205.2 Paramisgurnus dabryanus
AATCAACGATAATGTTGACATTTAAATGAAACATAACTCCAAATCTCCAAAACAATTAAAGAGCCATCAGATTAACACACACCGGTTCACTTACAACAAATAAGAGCAAAAACGGCAACAAATATCTTTGCTAACATGAAACCAAGTAAAGATCACAGTGTTTCATCTGTCTCTCAGAGCAGTGAAACAGACGACATAATATACACACAAACCTCTTTCACCATAAATGCTTCATGATGGCGCCATCTGCTGGATCATTGCTGCTGTCTGTTTATGCCTTACATAAATACATGAACGTGTTGTTTGTTATTAACACATTAAATATATCTTTATAAGAAATCCTTTATGGTGACTTCATCTGCGGATTGTGGGGCAGTCTTGGCCTAGTGGTTAGAGCAGATGTGCCCAAACTAGTTAGCCTGCAATGACCTTTAATAAAAAAATGTGTTTTATTTGTACATTACAAAAATGTAAATTGAAATGAAATGCAAGAATATTTTTTAACGTACATGCATACTTGAAGGTGTATAGCATGCATCACAAAACTCAAGGAATTTGGGTACTATAGGACTAATAATGGAGAGGTGGAGGCAGTGGCACACAGATGAAAGGAAATTTAAAAATGATTGGCAAAATGATTACTTTGTAGTTTTACAACATTTACCTTTGAAAATAAAACTGCATTTGTTATGCATGAACAGAGTAATGTTTGCTTTATTTATTTTTTAACTATTACAAAATTATAAATTAGGAAAATCAGGGTAACTTTAATTTTAATATAGCACAGCAACATTTACTTTCGGCCCACAGCCGTCAGTCAGGTTTGATTTTTGGCCCTTGGTAGGAAAAATGTTGGGCATCCCTGCACTGTAAAAAATAAAGGTGCAAAGCTGTCACTGGCGGTACCATTTAAAAAAGGTCCTAATATGTACCATTTATGTAGAAATATGTATCTTTGAACTGCCAATATGTACCTTTCAAGTACTAATATGCACTCTTTGGGTACAAAGGGGTACTTTGAAAGGGTACTGTCCCAGTGACAACTTTTGTACCTTTATTTCTGAGAGTGTGGGTTAGAGAGTACGGTTTGTGACCCGAATGTTCGATACTGTGATCAGTAACTTTTGCTGTCATTGGTCTTTACGGGTCATCATATTGAAATGCTAATTGGTCTGTAAACAAACATAGATGTTTCATAAAGGCAAAGTCATAAAAAAGATTTATTGAAAAAGTTTAAATTACTTTCAAACACAGAGGCACTATAGCTGCGTTTCAAATTGAGCAAAAATAGCGAATTGAAAATGCACCCAATCCGTATGGATCACCATACATTGGCCTTTATGTCACTTTCACTTAAAAATAATTGAATAGTGAAAATGTAATTGTACACCATTGATATTTCTACAATTGTGACATTTCTTAAGGGCATGCAGCCCATTAAAATTCCCATTAACTATTTTTATTTTTATAGAAATGATATACACTGTAAAAAAATAGAAATTGTAGAAATTACAATGTTATTGCAGCTGGGTTGCCGGTAATTTACTGTAGATTTAAATTTATGTTATATACTGGCAAGAGTTTGTTCAAATTTAAATATATTTTAAATATTAACAAGTCTTTATCTTTACAGAATAAAACTATACAATAACAGCCTCATGCAAAGCATTCTGGGAACCAGAAATCAACATCAACCTTTTTCTGTTTTTTGCTTCAGATTTTGTTTCCCAGAATGTTTAGCTTGATGCTGTGTTTTTAGTTTTACTCTGTAAAGACAAAGACTTGTAAATGTTTAATGTTCATTTAACTTTGAACAAAATGTTGCCAGTAAAAAACATAAATTTAAATCTACGGTAAGTTACCGGCAACCCAGCTGCAATTTCTACGGAATTTTTTTTACAGTGTATGGTGAGGAAAGTGCTGTACATTAATATCACAATAGATCAGACAAACTCTGACATGCTTTGAAACACACAGCACATGATGGACAGTTTTGTATGCCAAAAAAAACATAGATATTTATATTTTACAGGATTAATGTATATTAATGATATAATAAAATGACATGCCTTTTTAAGCTAAAACATAGAAGAGGAGATTCCCACAACGATGAGAGAGAGGTTTGTGTGGATTTGTGTGTTTTCGAGTGAGTCAGTAGGGTGACGGGGTGACTTGCAGATTACACAGACGGAGCCATCTGTTGGTTTCTAACACGCATGAGGAAATCCTACACGCAGAGCTAACTGCAATCTCACATAAATCTGAATCAAATAATGATCCTTACCTAATGATATTAATGCACAAACATTATTATAGCGTATATAATCTTACTACTGTATAAAAAAAAATTACATTTTTTAATGTAAAAAGACATTACAAAAATGATGAACAAGTATACAAGTGTATCGAGTATAACACAGCTTTCTGAAGTCACAACATATGATGCAATGCAATGCAATGCCATGTCTTACCATGAGACCATGCACATGCATGCATTATGAACAAAAACTTTGACAGAATCTAGAAACATATGCTTTTATCAGTCAAATGCACCTGATCTCAATCATCTCTGCCTGTTGTGTCGCACTGAGATTTATAACAAAGCATGGGCCTCAACAGATGATAACCAGAGCCTAGTGCATTTCATTCAAGCTGTGAGTGCCAAGAGTGACACATACGCACGCGCACACATGCACACGCACAACCCAACCCTGCTCTGGGGACCAATTATTCGGAGATCAATAAAAATCAGAGATGAGCTGCTTGTCAATAAAATACAATGTGTGCATGTAACTGTGAAAGGCTGTCGAGCAACACTAAAAACATTGAAAGTGCAGTCTGTGTAAGTGGCCTCTGTCATTTACTTTGATGCATTTGGCACATACTTATCCTAAAAGCCACTTATAGTGCATTCAAACAAGCTATACATTTGATCAGTATGTAGGAACTATATTAAGCTACAGGAACGAGTCTTGCATAACACTGGCTCAAACAATGGCACAAGTCCAGGGTAAGGACTCTGTTCATCTGAGCAATAACTGATGGAGGGAGTGTTTAAAAATTAAATGTCAGCAATTGTTTTTAGTGCCACTATTAAATTCAATTACACTTCAAGCTTTAACAAAAAAAATCATTCAAAAGACGAAGTAGTTACAGCCAAGACTTTATAATATCAAAAACATGGAAATGAGTGTAAAAAAAGGAAACCGAGTCTTTCCACTTCATGCAACACCTCATGCAAATATGTTATTATGTCACTAGAGGGTGAGCTATTTTCAAGACAAAACTCTTTATTTTTTCCTTGTTTACGAGTTCACTTACAAATTAATCGGATAGATTAAACTGTAAACGTATTTGGCGTGCTGTCCAGGGGGAGGGCTCTGAGCTCGGAAATGGCCCAAACGCAGAGTATCCCCACATAGGTTAGGAAATAACCTGGTGAGTGAGAGGAGACAGGGTGGTGGAGGGATTCTGAAGACTGCAGAGGATCTTCGGTGAGTTCGATTGTGATTTATAAATGGCTTGCCTTCGTGCTGATTGGGTAGATATGTTGAAAATATGTAAAACATAATTTCAAGAAAAAAACTCTCATTTCAAAAAATATCTACGTAACACGAAACCACGGAGACTTAAATCGATGTTTTATATATGCCAGACCAGTATGTGACGCTGTAATTCACAGAGATACACTTAAAACGGATAAAATTACTTTGAGAATGTGCATAAACTTTGTTGTTGTCCATAATCATTTGTTGCTCACAATAGCAGCGAAGTAGCAGAAGATTTTGCTTTAGTAATAAAGCTCATAGGCTCACTACCTTTTGCAGCACGATCACAAGCATGTAGTCCACCATTGTTGTTGCTGTTATATGACATACAGTACTAGTAGGAGTGTCTGACTAGGGTCGAGATGTGATGACATCATCGCATCACAAAATATACGGATTGGCTGTGCACATGAAACCGCAAGGGTGTCATGTTCAGAGTTTCTGTTTAATATATAAATAAAGTAAAATAAAGTAAAATCTGTGTTGAACTCACAAATCCCGATTATCCCTAATGAATTGAAATACTGAGCTTGTATGATGAAATGCAGAAAGAAAGTGTAACAGAAATGACATTAATCAGATCACAGACTTTAAAGACCATCTGCATTATTGACAATGTTACGTTTAACCAGATTATGGTCATGTTTGCCTACACAAACTCTCTTGAGGGATAGTGGTCTAAACTAAATGGCCTGAAAGCTAATAAACATAAACTGAAAGGACATCACAGCACCATTAATTCATGATTTTTCTACAGAGTGAAGTAAAGCAGTTTTACAGCATTCATGTTTACTTTCTAGGGATGCACCGATAAATCATCCGATGATGCTTCTCAATGAATTACGGTGAAATGCCGATACATCCAAAGCCAGAGGGCGCTCTTGTACAGAAACACATGCAGCTACTTCCGATCGATAAGGACTTACTGATCAAAAGCCGTAGTACATGAAATAGCTGTGCGATTCAGAATAGTTATCGGCCAGGTTTTATTACTGTATATCGGCATTTATCGTCGCATCTCTAGTACATTCATAACACTACATAAAGCAATAAAATAGCGCCATGCATTTTCTTTGCCTATCTCTCAAAACGTCGTAAGAACAACTTTCTTCAAGTCAACTTTGACTTTGTGCATTTATCCAGAGATAAAGCGTGAACTTGATGAGAGATGCGGTGCGCTGCGTTGCCAAGTCCTCTGCTTTTTAGTTGAGTTCAAATTTGGGCTACTTTTATCCTGTTTCCTAGGTGTTAAAGATGAAGGGATTTTGTTGATTAGTTATTGGTATTTGTGCTGTAAATAGACAATGGGATGCTTTTGGGCTAGTTTTAAATGTCCACCGGGCTGGTTTTGTAATGCGAATCTGGCAACCCTGGCTGTGAGCTTGCGCAGACATTCGGTTCGGATTATATAATGTAAACAAACACTTTAATCAGATTGCAAAGTTTAGGCTGAGTTTAAACTGTATTGTCGTAACCTGCAATCAGATTAAAATCAGTCGGATTAACAAAAGTTAGTGCATAAACAGAACCACTGACAACAGAATTGCGGTGTGTACGCTTAGCCCTCCAAGGATTTCATGACATAATAATTTGAATCGAGAAGTCATTCTTGTTTCAAATTCTTGTTGAAGGTTATCAAATAATGCACAGGAATTTTGCATTGGTGCTTCGCTACGTCTGAAACTTTACGGTGAGAGCAAACTCTTTAATAATGAGACGTTCACAAACTGCGGTGCAGATGTCTGAACACCTAACAACCTCAACAGTAGAGACATACAGCAACACAATGACAAAAGTATTGCTGACCGGCAAGTTAATATTAGGTTGTGGGTTTCATCAGAGCTCTGAGGAAAAGCCAAAATAAAAACTGCACTGGTGGCAATAAAACATTAGGGAGCAAGAAGATGCAAGCTGGACCTGAAGGTAAAGTCTTACCTGAGCAGTTCCTCTGGCCATGCCCACACTCATGTGTGTTTCTGAGAGGTTATAAAGTACATCCAAAAGATAAATAAAGTCAAAGCAAGGAAGAAGTGGACAGGGAAGAGGTAGATGCCTGAAAGGACCGGACACTGTAGATAGATAGATGGATTACTGAGCGGCAGACTTGTGGTATTAGTACACAAACACACATACACACGCACGCACGGAGATGCTTGCAGGAAAAATTGCTTAGAGGATTAAGTGTCTAGAAATAGTGCAGTCTTCCACTGACCCAGAATCAGATTTTAGAGCAGCTATTTACATTTACATGTATGTATGTGACAGACACTATTATCCAAAGAGACTTACAGTGCATTCAAGCTGTTTACATCATTGTGTATTAACTGGGAATCGAAACCACAACCTTTTGCACAACTACCAACTGAGCTACGGGACACAGTTATGGCACAGAAAACCCCCTTAGGGAAACAAACACCAATACTAAACACACACAATCTCTGTATAGAAGACCAAAGACCAAACCCTAGTATCAATGCATGTTCACAATCACACACATATACCAACGCACGTGTACACACACACATGCACACTCACACACAGAGACTCTGGTAAATCTCATCTTAAGCCCTCCTTAAGTGAAGTACAAGCAGAAGAAATAGCTTTAGTTACAAACACACACAAGCATTCTGTCTTTAGATAACAAAAACTTTACACATTCTCTATATAAGACCCCCAACCCAGACAGATTAAACCTGGACAAACCAATCAAAAAATACAAATCCACAACAGTGGGTCTGTGGAATATAATCATCTGTCTCTGTGTCCAAATCTCTTACAGTGATATTATGTCCTGTTATAAAACATTAGTTATCTTACTGGTGAGAAATAAATGACCACAAAAAATTCTGGGTAGGGTTGGGTGATATTGACTGAAATTCATATCTTAGTTTTGGGATTTATTGTAAAATAAATGTTAACATGCAAGTCAAAGCCTCGTGTGAGGTGTCACAATCACCTTTATTAAAACAGCGTATGATGAAAATAAAATTGAATTCCTCTTCATGACCTTTTCAAACTTTATGCCAAGGACCTTCTGTGATAAACTTTCCCCTAACTATAACTGTATTAGGGCTGTCAAACTATTAAAATGTTTAATTACATGATGTGCCGATTGATTGATTAATTATTTTTTTTGGTGTAGTACAGAAATTGAATTACGTAATCAAATCTAAAATAATACTGCATCCATACACTGTAAAAAAAATTATGTGATTTGAAGTTATATCAATGTTTTTTATGTTATTTTAAAGACCTACACTTTTAAAAAAAACAATAATTTTGGACTTGGCATCTAACTTGTTCAATGACATCCATTTCACTTGAGGAATGCCCTAAAGGGGGTCGCACATCAGACGAGAAGCGCAGCGCCGTGTCTCGCCATGAATCTAAAAACAAACACATTATTTTCTATAAATGTACGCAGGACCGGTTCTAGATATTTGGAGGCCCTAGGCAAAATTTATGTTGGAGGCCCCTCAAACCCCTCTAATTTTCAGAATAATGTGAGAATGTGTTTTTCTACTGCGTAAGAAATCAGATGAGCACTACTAATAAACATGTTTTTCCCCATTACTTTAACTTTTTATTAAGTTTTATCAACAAATTGATTAACTTTATGCTAAAATGTAATTAGAAATTATGCAAAACCACATGTGTTAAAATATTTTTTTAAATAAATCACATTTATTAAAAACACCACCTTTTTGGGATAACACAGGATAACAGTTTTGCTTTCTCCAAAGAGTAAAATTAAAAAGACAACAGTACATTGCAAAAACCCTAACCTTAAAAAATTATAGGTGAACACCTCCTAGAAAACTTTTATTGTTTTTTTATTTGAACTTGGTATAAAGAAGAATTTCCCTCTTACTTAACCAATATACAGTATAAAGTTATCTATCAGACTATTGCAATACCTTTTTATAAACTACCTTAAATATCCATACAAATCAGCTGCCACTGGAAGTTAAACAGACAAATTACTTTCATGATTTGGAAACTAAAATAAAGTGTAGAGGACTTACAAGATATACAGACAGTTTACTTTAGGTAACGCCAGTTTTGTTTGCTGTTCGACTTTAAATACAAACTTTTTTAAATACAAACTTAATTCTTGCAGTGGTGGCGCCGCATAAAGTTGAACTCACCCTAAAACTTTATTTAATGCTGTCAGTAGTGATTGTCGGACCAGCGCACATGGACTTAGCCGTTATGGAGGCCCCCCTTCCAAGCTTGAGGCCCTAGGCATTTGCCTACTCTGCCTATAGCTAGCGCCGGCCCTGAATGTACGCACACCGGCGACTAAATCATATTTGTCCCAAATCGTTAGTGATTAACATTGGCTAATAACGTATGTTTTGCATTTTGAATAAAACGCTATCTGACTAAGCTCGCGCTATTTAGTGTGCACTTCCGGTGTACGATACCTCCAACTTGTCCTAGACACGACGCGAAGTGGCGCTGTGCTTCTCGTCCAGTGTGCAACCCCTTTAATAAATTAAACTTTGTTTTGCGTTTTAGCTACAGCCTTGATTTCCATTCCACTCTATTAAATTTAAACTCCATTTCGGGTTTTCACTACTTTCGCACCTCTGACACAACACACCAAGTAAACAAAACTTTTAGGCTATAAAAGCAGTTGTTTAGTTAAAAGTACAGTAGGGATGCACCGATACCACTTTTTTGGAATCAAGTACGAGTACTTGCATTTCAGTACTTGCCGATACCGATACCGAGTACTTAATAAAAAACATGATTTAAATTTACAAGTAACAGCTTTAGTCATATAATTTAACAAAAAAACAAAGGACTAGTTTTCCAGTTTGTTGTAAACTCTGCCTCTTTGGACAACACAAGAGGCATTAACCCCTTACACGTCGCTCTAACATAGACATTTCTCAGACCGTGGTATCGATTCCAGGAATCGAATCGGGGACTTTTAACGAGTACGAGTACTTTAGAAAATGTGGTATCGAGGCCGATACCCGATACCAGAATCGATATCGGTGCATCCCTAGTTAAAAGTCACCACAATACAAGAAAATGGCAACTACTCCAGTACATTTGTATTTTACTGGGGTGCGCCCACATTTTCAATGCCGAGGTAGCGTTTGTGCACTGCCTGAAGCCTTGAAAAGTGCGCACACACACACACACACACACACACACACACACACACACACATAAACTTCTTAAACAGCGCATGTGAGCACTGCACTGAGATCTGTTTGGCGTCTTGTGCTTAAATATTTAAATTGGCAAGACCTGAAAGCATGTGAAATTATAAACTTTTGTGACTATATGCAGCACTCGCTTGATCGGTGTGTTAACATTTTTTATGCATTATTTTCTAAATATGAGCCCCATAGTAGGAAATGTATACATGTTTGTAACAACATGAGAGTAAGTAAATGATGACAGAATTTTGATTTATGGGTGAACTATCCCTTTAAATTAATAGCCCTAAAAAATATACAAATATAATTGGCTACTCTTATAACACACTAGAAAGATACAAGGCAACTATTTAAACTGAATTTTATCTGACATTTTCTGGGGACCCCATAACCTCTTGGAGGCCCTTTGCGGGGTCCCTGGAACCCAGTTTGAAAACCCATGAACTAAAACATCTTTATTTTTCATCAGCAAACACACAAACAAAATTGTTCTACAATACTATTAAACAGTACATTAATTTACCTTTAAAACTATCCAACAGGATCTTTGATGGAGCTTAAAAGTCCCATTATTTAGTGTTACCTTTATAAGATTAAAGTCCTGTATTACAGAGTTTAATTGTGTACGTTTATCAAGGCCTACAAGCGAGTCCATTTTAAAGCCCTACAGGGTAAAGGAATTGAATTGCTACATACAGTACAGTAGAGATCCTATCGATTCTATTAGCTGGTGTCGTTTTGCTAACTTGGAACGAAATGAACAACAGCTTCAGAGACAGTGTGAACTGCTAAACATAGCAAAGCCGTATGCCAGTGTTCAAAGCATGAGGTGGATACAAAGCTCAAGGTTTTTTTGTGGATAAACTTGGGTTATATTATACCAAACATTTTATTTGAATCACTATGTCTTGCATGACTTCCACAAGGATGCATTAGCGAGTATTTCAGACATTTGAAGAAAACAAAACAATCATTTGGTCATGCAGGTCAGTTTCTCTTTAAACATTTTAATGACATTTACATTTTCCTATGTAACCAATAGCACAACATCTTCAGATGAATAATAGATCCACACCGGAGGGGGCAAATATATAGGGGGTATATTATTCAATATAGCCTGAAGCTCACCAAGACAAGCCTCATTTAAACACCATATCATTTCCATATTTTCAATTTTGGGCTCAGATAGTGTTGGGACTCGTTTATTCAAGCAAAAAGACATAAGAAGATAAACAGAGATATATCTGCCTTGGAGACTAGAGAACAAACAATTTTGCAGATATTGCAACAATAAATTACCCGACTGTACTGTATACATCTAACCCATTACACTGTGAAGTTTTAAACGTGACATAAAAGGCAGATTGCTTTTAAACCCCAGTGTTGTGCATAATTCACTGCTCATTAAAATTGTACCCTAAGGTGTTGCTGTTTGCTATGCCTCATTTCAAGCGAGATCACAGATGTACAATTAAGCTACAATTACATAAAACAGTACTACAATGGACACTATACAGTATACCATGATGTATTTCCAACAATATCTCATTGCAATTTGTACATATTTTAAGAATTCATATTCTCAAATTTGTATTTTCTACTTTCGCTCGTGATGTTGGGATTAGGGGTGAGGTTTTATTCATATATTTTTGTCTAATAATCACACGTTTTTGTACAATTCACTTCTTACGAATCCCGTGTTCCCGTGAGATCAGGTTGGTACTTTTTATATAGTTTATCTGACATTTGCACTGTATATAACGCAGAATCTTACAATGCCTAAAACAATAACGTAAATGCATTTATTTAAATAACTGAAGAAATTTTTTTATTTATGCATTTATACTGTAGCTCATACAGTCAAATTTAAAAAGTATTTCGGTTTTGAGTCGTAAAATATTAACTTTAAGCGTTTATCATTCATTTGTTACAAATAATCATACAAAAATTGTGTCTATCAATAAAAAAATCAATGAAGAAAGTGTATTTTAAGGTATATAATGTATTTTGGGTTGAAATTCGCAATAAAATAACTAATATTGTAATATGTGACCCTGGACCACAAAATCATAAATCGCACGGGTATATTTTTAACTATAGCCAACAATACATTGTATGGGTCAAAATGTTAATTTTTTTTTGCCAAAATTCACGACTAATCTCACGGCAAGTCGTGTTATAGTCACGACAAATGTGATTCATTTATTTGTGTCCATGGCACGAAATTCAGTTTTTTTTTAGCACAAATGTCTTTTTTGTTTCAGTTGCACAAATGTCTATAAATAGTTTTTCGTGTCGGTGGCACGACTTTCTTTTTCGTGTCATTTTATGTATTGTTTTCTCATAGTTTTTTTCCTTTTGTTACCATTGTCACTTGGGGTTACAATCACTTTCTGTTACATTTTTTAGCATCGTACCCAAACCTCAACTGTAACCCCAACTAAAGGCCAAAATAGTTTTAAAAGCGGAAGAAAAACATATAGAAACCAAAACATAAAAGTACATCCTAACCCAAACCACAAATCTAACCCTAAGCGAAAATGATTTGAAAATAGAGGCAAAAAAAGGAGAAAACGATACATAAGTCATGCCATGGCCACGAAAAACTATTTTTATAAATTTGTGCTGAATGACACCAAATCGACATTCTTGCTAAAGGCACAATAAAAAGCTAAATTTTGTGCCATGGTCACAAATAAATAAATTTAAAATAAAAGAAATTTTTTGAGACTATAACACAAATGAGATCATGTTGCAAAATTCATTAGGATATTAAGTTAAGATCATGATCCATGAAGATTTAAATTTTCTACTGTAAATATGTACTTTCCTACTTTTTAAAGTCTCAAATATCTTATTTACTGTATAGGAACCACATCTTGATTCCTTCAAAGCCTTTACATCAGGATGGGGTTACTGGAAAAACCACTGATCGTTTTTGAGATGAATGGAAACCGAGAAGTACATAGCGTATCTCTCTGAAGTTATTTACAGGGTTCATCCAGTATGGCAGCTGAAGAAGTCAAGATCTTATAGTAATGGAAAGCAATAAGAAACCAATTCAATTAATGAACACTGAGCAAAATGACTTGACTTGTGGAGACATTGTGTGGCATTGTTGAACCAAATGACAGTAAATGGTAAGAAATGGTAAGAAGAAGTGACGTTCCCAAAACATTAGGAGAATTTTTCCAGTCTCACAGTTTCTACACTGTTTTAACTTCAACAGTTCATTCTTTGAAAACAGAAAACTCATAATCCATCCATTTTTTCACCGTGAATGGAGACACTGTTTATCATGAACTCTCTCTTTCCCTCAAAAATATAACATCCTCCATTCATTTCTATTTCTCTCTCACACTCCTTTTCTTCTTTCTCATTCACTCAGAAATGAAACAAACATCAACACTCAAACATTCATTTAGCCATTCATACATACTGTACATTCTCACGTTCACATTAAAGTCATTTTAATCTCTCTCTCTCTCCAATGAAAAATTGCTCTCCATACTCTCATTACTTGGAAACCACAAAATCAGAAATTCAGTTTCGTATTACAGTACCTCACCGACTTTCTTACAAACAATGAACAAGAATCCATCATACAAGAAAAATACATCAGTACATCTCTATACATAGGCATACACAATTCCTGAAACTTGATTTATTTGTTGTGTGCATTTAAATAGCAGATAACATATTACAGCATGATGTGCTGATGACCTCATTATGTAAATGTTTTCTCATTAGTATAAACAATGTGAAACTTGTAGTATTAAAAATATGCTATCTGATATTTATCATCATGAACATGTGAATAAATTATAAAAAAGCAGTGTGATCACATTAGTCTATTTTGTTTTGCTTGACGATGTTCACTGCGTTAAGACAAAATGACTTTTATATGAAACAGAACGAGACCGCAACAATCAGATTAGGAGAACAAAAGGTTTGGGAGAAACTGTGTGAAGAACAGCAGGGTTTGATGTCTAACTGGATTTTACCCTACAGAGTGGGGTTATAGTGGGATGAAAGCAGGTTTTGTTGGCTGTGGGAGTACACAATGCAGGGCAGTGAGTACAAGGAAAGAAGACATTTAAAGATGGAAAAGATATGATTTGATGGCTTTACAGTGCACTTTTAAAAGCAGTAATATCATAAGGAATTTTATTTTCATTGATCTGAAAATGTATGTAAAAAATGTATTTGTCCTGAAGTTTAACAAATACTGTAACGTCACTCAGGCTGCGTCTAAAACCCCCTACTTCGTTACTATATAGCAAGCAAAAAGCAGTAGGTGAGGTGAGCAGCAGTATGTCCGAATTCAAAGTGAAGGTGAAAAGTGCCCGGATGGCCTACTACTTTTGGCAAGATCCCAAAGTGTTCATTCGATGGATCCTTTAGGCCAGTGGTTCTCAAACTGGGGGCCGGTTTCCCCCAAGGGGGCCGCGAGATGGTGCCAGGGGGGCCCCAGTTTTATGACATTTTATAAAAGACATTCATTTTTCATAAATTCTGTGTAATTAAACCTAAAAAAATAAGGCTACTAACTAAGGGTGTCACGATTTCGATTTTAAATCGAAATCGATCGAAATTAAGTCACAACCTCGAACTTCGAATTAAAAAAATGTGATCGTCAATGCTGCCACGCCCCCATGTCACGTCCGGTCGGCTTGTCAAGCAGGGGAAAATAAACCTCTCAGAGGTGATTAAAAAACATTGGTTCAGCGGAACACGATTTATATTTTAAACACGAAGGATGTATTGCTACAACTCATTGTAATGGATATCATAAACAGGATTACTACCTAGTGATCTGCCTTTGGACAGAGCGCAGCTCTCTGCACGTGCGCGAGAGAGCCGCCAAGATGCAGCGGGTTATATTTTAAACAAAAGGGATAGTTTGCCTCAGCTCGCATGAAACGCTTAAAACTGAACAAATACGTAAGGATTACTACTTTAGTTAATGTTTAGACTTTGGACAGATGCGAGAGCGCGTGCACGTGAGACAGAGAGAAGCGCAGCTGCTTATAACGCACCAGTTTTATTTCAGATGCTAGGAGGAGTCCAAGACGCGTGCATTAAGTCCATGTGCGTGCAAGAAGGAATCCTCTCTCTACAAGCTTTCTCGCGCAAGTAAAGCCCACAAACCCCCATGCGAGGAAAAGCACGCAATGTGCATGTTAATATGAAACTATAATAATAATAATAATAATAATAATAATAATAATAAAGGCACAAAATTTTTTGTCTTTAAAAAAAAATTACAAATCGAGAATCGAATCGAACCGTGACCTTAAAATCGAAAATGTAACCGAATCGAGGATTTGGAGAATCGTGACACCACTACTACTAACCAACAGCACTTCTTTGTATGCTTTAATATATTTTGTCTAATTAAAATGTTATGTTTTAGAACAAAAGGAATGCGCAAAGAAATGCACCGTACACAAGAGGGGTCAAACACTGAAAAAGTTTGAGAACCACTTCTTAAGGCTACAGAGAGACCCCAGGAAAAGAGTTATCCAACGAAGAGTGTTGTTTTATTCAAAAATATCCAAAAGTAACATTTATAATTCAAATACAAATACTTTAAACAGCTGTCCCTTGTGGTTAAATTGCGCCAGTTTAACGTCATTCCAGTTAACGACTTGTTACGACGACGTATGTCACGTGATGTACCAATATGGCAGATGTACTGTCGTACGTCCAAATCGGGTGTGCCTCGTATGATAAGTGAAGCTGCTGGCTCTTTGATCGCCCCCTGGTGGCTGGATGCAGTACAAGTCATAAACCCAGCCCTCCCCATGCAAACAGACAGGACTACAAAATTAAAATGTTCCATTTTTATGCTATAGATGTTCCATTTGTGATTGACAGCTTCTCTGAGCGAACTGTCAGAGCTTCGATTAATTTTCAACAATTAATTTTCAATTTCAATGTTATTTTACACCGACAAAATGAGTTGTTCAGCAGTAAAATGTACTAACCGGCCAACATGAGTTTTTTTCCAGTAAAATTATAATATGTGGACTTTATAAGCTAATTAATAAATATATTAGCTAAGATAAAACGCCTAACGTAAGTTAAAATATACTGCGTAAACTAAATATAATTAATTTTGCTGTCCAAAACATTGTATAGACTAATTGTTCATTTTTTAATCTTTAAAAAAATAGCCATACTGTTTTAACTCTTTCCCCGCCTTTGACAAGATAACTCGTCAATTAAGAGAAAACGCTTTCCTGCCAATGACGAGAATATCTGGCTTTCCGCAATACCACTATTATCCACCATGTGGCGCACTTCCGCAACTTATACAACCCGGAAGTAGCGCCTCACGTGAAAGAACTAAGTGTATGTTTTAAAGATCGCTCTGAATCTGATCTCTATCAAAAGGCCTTCAGAAAAATGGAATTATCTCAGCTTTTTGCTCAAAATTTAGTGTTTTTGAAAAAAACCTACTCATATTGGGGAGGTGATAAAAAGAGAACTAATGAAGGTAGGATAAAACTTGTTTTTTTTTTTTAAAGCAGAGGGTCTGTTCTTTCATTTGATATATTGTTTGTTTATATATTTAAAAAATAACATTTTCTGGAAGGCATTAAACTTTTGTGAAAATCATAAAAAAAATGCTGCCGCTGGCTGGCAACTTTTTTTTTAAACGCTGGCGGGAAAAGTTAATATATACTGTAGTGTATTATTATGTGTCTATAAGTTGTTGTATTTGTATTAAACTTACCTTATTTTAGCAAGTCAGTCAAATGAGACGTTCTAGGGGCTTGGCTGAATTGATGATACCCAGGCCCCATAGATATACACTAGTTGTTGTCGCCTTGGGGTTCTAAGCATGCGTCAAAACCGCCACCATCTTGGAACAGGGGTTTTGTCATAGGAAGTAGCTAGGTAATACTACTATCTCCGCCTGCACTTCGAATTCATGAACGATGCCGGACTTTTGTGCTGCGTATGGATGTTAGGCTTACTAACACTATGCTTTACATCAAAACTTTACAATTTCTCTGGACTCCACACTTAATACATGTCTGACCATTGGAACGAACAAAAAAAAACCTAGAAAATCGCATTCATGACGACTTATGGTGATTTTATTTCCGTTACATCTTTGCCTACAATGATGCTTGCTGATGCAGGGCTCCCCTGTTTCAAGATGGCGGCTACATTTGACGCATTCGTTCCAATGAACTTCCAAAGTGACGTTTTTGCGTAACAGTAACGTACAGTCTATGGTCCAAATTCATTCATACGATCCATAATCATAATATAGTACCTACTGTTTTAAAGTCGCAATGAAATTGAAATGAAAAACTATATATGCATTTTTAATATTGTGGTATTATTAACAAATGACTTATCTGTGAGCTTCATTATTTTTTAAAAATTCGTGTGTGCTCATAATCTTTAATCAAAAATGCAAATCTCCTCCCCTCCTCAAAACGATCTCTCTTCACTTCCGGTCAAAAGTATGGCAGGTGGGCGGGGTCCGGGAGAAGATCGCAGTGATTAGCAATTAGCAACACGACCCAACTTCAAACGATCCAATCAGATCTCGATGGACAAATTCAAATCCAGCCCTGCCTTATTTCATCTCAAAAGCCGTTTCATTCGGATATACGTCACCACGGGGAAAATAAGGCAATCGCTACTTCCGTTTCATGGCGACTTTAACGGTCGATGAGTAGGGACGTCATCTAATTCAGTACTTACTATCCTATGCATTTTCAGACACAGCCTCAGATCAGTCTACATGACTTTTGATCAGAAACTTGGCCTTTTCAGTTATGCAAGTTTTGTAAAAAGACTAGTTTAATGATGGCTTATAACCATATTTGACATGAAAACCTTACCAACATTACAAGTGGGCCTCAGAGGAAAAATATTAAACAATAAAAATGTGTCCTGAGCTAAAAATAAACCTACAAAGTTCTAAAAAGCATGTGTCTGTGAATTTGTTTAGGTTTCCAAACCTGAGAGTGGAAAAAGAGACTAGTGATGTAATTGCATTTCATCAACATCCAAACGAATCAGAGCCATCAGTAGCTCTACTTTCTTAATGTCACTTAAAAGACTTCTATGGCCCGGAGTTAATAAAACATCTTAAACTTTACTTACCTCTTCTAAAATAACGTTACTGTCTGTCACTCCACACACAACGAGTTCAAGTGGGTTTTAAGAAAACACTGCAGTCGTGACTCGTGACAGTGACCAGAAAAACACCTGTGCACCATCAACTGGCATCCTAATAAACATCACAATGCCAACACTTCGTTTCTATTAGACACCTTTTGAAACATTAAAGTGAATAGTATAAAAATAGTTTGACATACCGTGCCATCGGACGCTCACGCCGAATTGCTGAACTGAGCACGCGCTAGCCTGTGAATCCACGAGAGGACGATCAGTGAGGTTATAATAATCGGAGCTGTTTACAATTTCGGACTGGAGATTTCGTTGGCTAGTCTGACAACAGTAAATGTTTCTTGAATTGACTTAAGATATTATACTAAATTAATGATAGTCAATTTTAAGAGCTACTAAACAGAAACATTACGAGATAACCACTTAACTTTTTCTCCTGAAAGCGTAGCAACTTAGCATGACGTTACGTGGTCCAAACCGGTGAAAATCGGAATACTGCTGTAAAAATCGTACACCACTTGCGGATGAAAGAAACGAAAAAAAAAATCCGTGCTCAGATGTGTTCAAAATCACGCGACGCTGCGCAGACATGTTGACTTATGACGTAAATGTACCGCGAGATGATTTGCAGGCTATGATGTCATACGCCGATCGGTCTGCGCAGCGCCTCGTGAAACGCGCAGGCGCAGTATGCATTTGAAAGAGCGCAAATGGAACAGAAAACGGGATCAAGGCGCGCTTGAAAGTTTTTTTGAATGGTTTTTAAAAGTATTTTGTTAGATGGAGAACTGCGTTGAGGTCTCACCCCTCCCATGTCTGGCTTATATGTTGTGCAGGAGTCGATTCACAGCTTAAGCACTTAAAATAAATAACCAGCAGTTATGAGTCAAGATGTGCAAAATGCTTCGACCTGAATTTCATTAGATTCTTGAACAGCATCATGACTCATTTGTCACTCCTCAAAATAAAAATAGCAAAAACTTTTGCTTTTCAAGAAACATTAAATGCTTACAGACATTGTTTATTCAGTCATGATTTTAAATTAACCAGAGAAAATTAAACTTAACATAGGAAAAAACACAACAAATGTAATTGTTTAAAATATATTTCTTCAATATTTGTTAGTGTTATTCTCTTGAATTCTTAATGAGGATGGGTCTTACTGTGAATAAAAGATTATAAAGACAAGCATTTGTTTTATTTGTAGGCTAATCATGTTTAATACTGAAGATAAGACAAGAAATAATGAAGTAAACAGGATACATTAGGATTTGATATTGACTTTAACTGGTTTTATCATGGGACTTAACAAAATAAGAACTGATTAACATCCATCTAAACTCCCCACTGTGCCCCTTAACCTAAAATTTTATTAATAAATAAGTAGCTCTATTAATAATGCATATAACTTCATGTGTCAGTTAGGGATTTCTGAAATGGATTTGACATTTGACATTCGCTTTTAATTCTTTAGACTCCTTTTTTGTCCATTGTTGTATTATCATATACAGTACATAGTCATTTCATGATTTCATTTATGTCCACATGTGCTTATGTGCACTAAACAAAAATCTGCTAGTACATGTTTTGCAAGGTTTAAAATAAATAATTAATTTAATTATATATATTTCAACATTTATCAACTTTTTTTCTCATCTAAAGGTTTCATGTCATTTTAAAAGATATATGCACACTTATATAAGCCACTTAAGCCAACACCACAGGAATTCAATTAAAATGTTTCTTCAAAATAGTAGTTTTATCCCCAAAACAACAAATAATGTAAAATCAGCATGACTAATAAATATTTTTTTGACGTCATTTATCATCCCAGGTAAAAAAAAAAAACAAAACAAAAAAAGTTTAGTATGCAATTTGGCCTTTTTTTGGCGAGTTTAATTAATGTTTCTGTTGATCTATACCCTTTTCACGACACACATGGACTAATGTTTGACAAATTATTTAAATGTTGCCTTGTCACTGTTTATCGTTGATCATTTTTATTATTGTTTTCTCAAATGAAAGAGTTTCTCTTTCCAAACTGCAAATGTAAAGGCTAAAAAATGAGCTGGATTGTGTCTGGATTCATTAAAACAGCACAATAGACATATGCACTTTTAATAAACACTTTTCTTTCTCGCTGCTTCTTTCGTTTCCTTCGCCTTCATTGTCTAATCCTGTTTTCAACCCCCACCTCACTTCAACCTACTAGATTACGAATCGGTCCCCATAGAGGGCCGGTTGTCTTGGTTACGAGCCCCACCCTGTCCAATTCAGGGCTGACATCATGTAGAAACATATACCTCTGCTTAATATAATCAATACAGAAATGTTCTGCTTTTTTATAAAAACAAAATATGCAATAGTAACAATATGTGTACTATATGGTATTTCATTTATATTAATTATTTGAACTGCACATTTCATCTAATTTTATGTGAACATACAATATTAAACATCTAACCATCTGTGTATTCCATGCTCATGTTTTCTGTATATCTAGAACACAATACTGTACATATAAATGGATGTGTTTATTGTACGTGTTTGTGCGTAAATAAATGCTAAATCAAGTATATATTGTGCAAAAACTACATTAATACTATGCTGACATTGGACCTTTACTATATGACGTCTCATGGGCTTGAGGACCCCGTTTCCAGACCCTTGTTGCTGTGGCAACAGTGGAGTGTCATTCCAGCAAGCATCTTCCATCTGTGTTGCTGTTAAGCATCCAGGAGACGCCCCAGGCATCCGAGTATAGCCATGTTTTTATCTTTTGCCACTGAAAGAATGTACAAGCTTGTACAACTGAATGAATGTCCAACAATGCACCAAAAGAAAATTCTGATATCTTATACATTTACATCTTGAGGATCACACAGACTGACATTCTCAACTCTCTTTCACCGTCTAGGTTAACTAGACTCACTTCTAGCCAACATAAACTTGAATTTGTTGAATTTTTGAATTTGAATTTTTTACAAGGTGTTTGGTTTCATTTTTTTTCATGCTATGGTTAGACATGAAATTAAAAATCCCAAATTTGCCTTGTTTTAGCTTGGATGTCTGGGCTGTGTTTGAACGGCTATTAGACGTCTTTTAAATGCAAAATTGCTTTCTGGGAATGAACTTCCCAAGAGCAGACCTCATCTGTTTCTTCTGCACCTGTGACTCCTAACACAGTCGTTCACACTGAGCACAATAAGACACAGTGCAGTTCAATGAGAGGGCAACTTCACACGTGCACAACTAATGGAAGAAAGTGACATTTAATTTAAAGGCCAAATTAAACAATTTCACAGACTTCAGATCCATAAACGCCCTCAGTTTCTGATAAATCAAGTAGCAAACACCAGAACACAAGATCTATATGTGCTTAGATGTTATAGACATGCAATAATAACAGTGAATATCTGTGCCTCATGCTGACGAAGTGTTTCTGACACTACAAAAATGTTTAGTGTTTTGGGCTGTTGCCATACAGTATAAGGGTTTGCGGTTTTGAAAAACCTTTAACCCTCAATATGAGCATTAGTATCTCTAATAGTGTTATGTTTGTCTAGTAAGCGTTTTTGTGTGTATGTACGGTGTAACTACATTCATAAGAACTACATCAGCATCTTCTCTTGAAAGCGGTGCTCTTGTTGAGAGCTGTATCACCCCCTGAGGACATTATACTTCATTGACAAATAGCCTCATAAAATACCGCATGCAGAAAATGGGACATGAGAAAGGTATAACTGAAGATTTTGAGTGTGAGTTAATGCTGATATCTTGCAAGCAGCATTACCACTGATTGATTAAATTATATTAAATAAGTGTCTGTCTGTCCTGGTATTTTTATTATAGGGATTTTTCGTTAATAGTTTGTTTTGTCATAGTTTTGCTTCTTTAAAGGGATAGTTCGGCCAAAAATGATATTAAACCCATGATTTTCTCACCCCCAAGCTGTCCGAGTTGCATATGTCCATCGTTTTTCAGACAAACACATTTTGGGATATTTTAGAAAATGTTTTAGATCTTTCAGTTGATTAAATGTAATGTTACGGGGTCCACGACCTTCAAGTCCAAAAAAGTGCGTCCATCCTTCACAAATTAAATCCAAACGGCTCCAGGATGATAAACAAAGCTCTTCTGAGGGTAATCCACGCGGTGTTGTTGTAGAAATATCCATATTTAAAACTTTATTAACGAAAATAACTACCTTCCGGTAGCGCTGCCATCTTAGTCGCGTCCGCATTCAGGATGAGAGCTTACGCAGCCTACGGAGGCGACTCTGCTGCTGCTCTGTACCCCCGCCCTCCGAATTTGTCATACGTCACTAAGAAAAGTGCGTACACTACTCTCTCCTGAATACAGAGGAGTCTAAGATGGCAGCGCTACCGGAAGGTAGTTATTTTCGTTAATAAAGTTTAAATATGGATATTTCTACAACAACACCGCGTGGATTACCCTCAGAAGAGCTTTGTTTATCATCCTGGGGCCGTTTGGATTTATTTTGTGAAGGATGGACGCACTTTTTTTGGACTTGAAGGACGTGGACCCCATAACATTACATTTAATCAACTGAAAGATCGAAAACATTTTCTAAAATATCCGAAAATGTGTTTGTCTGAAAAACGATGGACATATACAACTCGGACAGCTTCGGGGTGAGTAAATCATGGGTTTAATAGCATTTTTGGCCGAACTATCCCTTTAAACACTAAATTCAAGAAAAATTCAAGAAAAATTTGCTTACCCCATTGGCAGATTTTTTGCATGTTTTATGCACAAAATCACTAAAATTTGATATTTTTGATCTAAAAACTAGACTTATTTTCTTGGGTCGTTTTGCTCATCAAGAAGAAGCATCTTAATTTAAGAATTTTTTGATATTTTTACTGAAAACAAGACAAAAATACTAAGAAAATGTTTTCTTGAAAATCATTTTATGCATTGTTTGCCTTAAGTTTATTTTCACATGTCTTCACATGTTCTCCATCACTTTAAGCATTAGGCCTATATTGTCATCACTTTTGTCTTGTTTAGTTAATCATTAGTCTTGTATTTATACCCCTGCCTTTGTCTAGTCGTTGTCCAATCTTGTCTTTGTTATGTGTGTATATTTGCCCGTCATCCTGGTTGTTGTTTTGGTATTATTAAAGTTTATGATTTTGGAATTTCCTCATCTTCCTCTACACGCACCCTGACAGTTTTGCTCCTCTTTGCCCATTGCTCTTTGCCAAGTATTCATGTTTCCTGCATTTCAGCTTATTTATCACTGTAAAAAATGCAGCATAAGTTAAAACAACTTGGTTTTGTAAGTCAATTCAACCTATAATTTTAAGTTTTGACTTAAAAAAGTTGACATAACTTATAAAACCTTGTTAAAATTGTTTAACTTAAAAAATTAAGTTAAAGTAATATAAAAAAAAAATGTCGATTTGACAAAAATACTGCAAATTTTTTAAAGTTTGGTGATTATTTTTAATATAATGAGAGTTTTTAATTTGTTTCTCTCTATAAATACAGCATAAAGATGTGTATGTATTAAAGCAAATGCTCTTTTTATTTTTAAAAGATGGCACAAGCAAATTCTCATGCAAATGCTTTCTCAATTTTCTAAATTTTTTACTGATAAAAGAATATATGGAGTCTTCAAAAGAATGTGAAACTTTCTGGAACATGTCTATAGTTAATTCAGGCATACATATTTTTCAATTAGCTAATTCGTATGAATTCGTACAAATTGAAACGTACCAAAATATATGATTATTCCTAGAAAGAAATTCATTCTCTTTTATATGTCGATTAAATGTTCAATACTTTTGGGGTCAATCTATCGTAACAAAAACAATGATGTAATTAAATGCATGCTTATTTTACACAAATTTAACAAAAGTAAAAAAAAGTGTTATTCTCATCAAGTGTATTAAAACTAAAAACTTTTCGTAAATATTGATTATTTGGACCTATTGATACAAGAGGACCTATCATCGGCCAAGCATGCTAATAAACATTTCTCAACTTCTAACACACATAAATCACAGAGTTGCACACATCCTCTTCTGCCAGCACTATACCATATTAAAATCCAGAAGAAGTCTGCATATTTTCTCCTAAAATCAAGGCAGTAAAGTATTCAGACTCTGACTCATTAGCACTCAAATGTCTGTCACAGTGATCTCAGATCAGATTAAACTTCAATCACACTGCACACGCGCATCCCAACATATCAATAATTCAAACCTTATTGATCCTGCATCCCAGTGAAAGTCAAATAACACTGCTCAATCTCTGCTAATTCAGTCTTTACTGACAGACAGCATACCTAACAAATATCACAGAGGTGACCCGTGTCAAATATATCTAATAGATCCTGACAACCTTTGACCCAATAAGTGTTGCATTTTTTTTTGTCATTCATAATTATTTGTCAGAGATTCAAAGTAGTGAATAGTTAAAGTTAACAATAAACTAAATCATTTTAAAAAACTAAACTCACAAAATATATAATTTCTAGATAATTAAACCAACACTATCAAAAAATAAAATGATCAATAAATGCTCCCTAGCTGTCATTGGGGCGGTACCCTTTTAAAAAGTACACATTTGCACCTAAACAGTGCACATTAGTACCTCAAAGGTACATATTGTACTAAATGTATACATGAGGGATACATATTAGGACCTTTCATTCTGGGCCATTTTTGGGGACTAGACATTTTGATTTCATGGGTTCGATTACTTTAGGGAAATTTCAATGCAATTTAAATATATCTATATAGCACATTTGTCACCTTTTTTCATTGTTGCAAAGCAGCTTTACAGTAAATGCATCTTACTGCAGACTGTAGAGACAAAAGTGGAAATTATGAAACAATGAAATGCATAAATTATTGCAATATGTCATTACTGCTGACACTAACAGTAAAAATAATTGTAAGTTTAATAGCAGTGCTTTTAAATAGGTATGTTTGTACATTAGTGATACAATAATTGATTGTGCGTAGAAAAATAACTAAATTCATGCCAAATACTTTAGATGCATACAATACAATGTACCATGACCATGCTGTATGTAGAGCAAGTTTATTATTTTGCATCCATTACAAGTCAAGCCACCTTAATGCTTAATATCTGTGACTTCTCTCGTCATAACACTGGGAAGTTATGTGGGTGGCAAAGTTTCATTTCCTTTTTATAATCAACTTATGAGACTTCTGCTGCAAATCGTGGGCTTGTTGTTTATTATGCACCAGAAGTGTTGGTGCTAAAAATACGGTTCTTGATTAACAGTTATGGCTCATGAGACGAAAATTAAAAAGAAAAAAAAATCACCACAGCGGTCTCTTATATACATGCACAAAGCATTATTTTGTGTTAAAACATAGTAATATTGATGACTTCATCGGTCAAGGATGTAGTGCGCACACAAAGAGCATCAGACACGCCCCGCTCATGACATCAGACACATGGAACAAAGGTGTTTCATGGCATCTGACTTCATTTCACACCGTTACAAACCCTTCACCTGTACTTTCTGTATGTTGTATGATATTTTTAAATAGTGCATATTGTTTATATTGATCACCTGACATATTATATTTAAAACATAAACATTTAGTAATGGAGGAACTAAGAACCGAATGGGTGGGGAGGAAAGGTGAGCAGTCAATCAAAATATTTTCATCAGCACATAGACAGACAATATAAAATATCTGTATTTTTGTGAGAGAGAGAAAAAGAAAGAGAGACTCTCAGGAGATATCACAATAATAAACAAACCGAATCAGCATTTCTCCAGCGCACACTTTGTTTTTCTGTCATGGTGGACACTTTATTGTACTTTCTATTGCTTTCATTTTGATCTAATGTTATGTGTGGATACCATTAAGTGTACACTACACAATGTAGGTGCCTTCTGGCTTTAGTATGCAGAAGAAAATCAAAGCAGACGACACACCCATTACACCTCTCATCTTTACCTCACTACAATACTTTATAAAAACAAAACCATCTACACAGCGTGAAAAACCAATCTGACCTAAAGATACAAAGAATCTGGCACCTGCCAACCAAACATCAAACTGAGAAGCAGACTGAAATTTAAGATGTGGATACAAAGAAATTTGTAAATTAAAGTAGTTCCCAAGACAGCAATCCCTCTTAAACTCTATTTAAGAAAAACAAAGCCTGGTGTTGTTCAGAAAAGACCTCAGGAACTTCAAAGATCTTCCACCATCAAAACACCGCAGATCCCCAAAGTGAAGCTCATGTTTACCTTCTTTGGCCGCCTCCTCCTCCCCCCAAGACCGTTGAGTCTGTCGGTAGCCTCCATCCTCAGATGGGACTGAGTATCTTCATTCATTCCCTTTTCAAAAATTCAATGTATCCCTCCTGTGGTCTTTTATCAATGTAGACACTCAATAGATCCAACCGGCCAATGAAGATCCAACTCTACTCCCTCCAGTCTGATAGTTCACAGTGGCAATAGTAACAAATAAAGAGCAAGAGACTGGAAAAGGGGAGTGGCCCAAAGAGAGAAAGAGAGAGAGAGAGAGAGAGAGAGAGAGAGAGAGAGAGAGAGGGAGAGAGATGGGCGCTCAAAGGAGGGTGGCAAATAAGGGGTTGGCGGGAGGAGGGAAGCACAATGGAGTCACCATGGTAACAACTCCCACCAATGTTTATCGGGAAGCACAACCAGCCCCAGTTGCCACCCGTACTGTGTGTGCTTGTGTGTGTGTGTGTGTGTGTGTGTGTGTGTGTGTGTGTGTGTGTGTGTGTGTGTGTGTGTGTGTGTGTGTGCATGCACATCTTGTTTATTTCTGACTGTGAAAGTAAAATAAAGGTAAAATTTGAACATTGTTATATTTTAGATCATATTTTACCTAAAGAAAATGTAAACACAAAATTTTAAAACATTTCATGGCACATAGTGCTGGGAAAAGATTAATCGCGATTAATTGCATACAAAATAAAAGTGATTTTTAGCATAATATACGAGTGTGCTGTGTGTAATTATTATGTATATATAAATACACACACATTAATTTATATATTTAAAAAACATTTACATGTGTATATATATTTATTTATATATTTTTATATATATTCTATATTATATATAAATTTAAAAAAGTATATAAGATGTGGAGATTTTTCATTCACTGCTGTGCGACTTTGTGCCTTCAGTAAACTGACAGCTGCTGTGTCAGGATCACCTGAGCTTCTAACACCTGTGAAGCTGTCAGTCTTGTGCATTACAGAGCAGACAGAGTTACATCTGTGTACACATAATGCATTCATTATTAGGATTCATTTATTAGAAAGACCCCAATTATACACCCTAAAATTATGACTAAGAAAGCCAGGGGAAATTATAGCACAACTAAAAAGTATTCATTTGTATACCACTTTACATTAAAACCATAATGTGTATTGACTAATGTATAACACAAACTGTATTTAAAGCTCATTCATCAGTAATGCAGCACACGCAGTAAAAACTGTCCATCTGTCATTACTGCTCAAGGTTTAGTACCATTACATACACATCAATGAGTCCATTCAAACAGACCTCAATACTGAAAGCAATAAAAATGAAGTTCAGTCTATTCAATAAGGAACTGAAAGTTTCAACAGATTCAGTCTAAGCCAAGTCTATATGAAATAACATATTGGGGAGGTTTTCCAGACAGAAAACTCTTATCATAGTCCAAAAAAAGTATTTATTTATACTAGTGCAATCATTTAAAACAAATCTTAACATATATCAGTGTCATTATTTTGTCTCACATACACACCAGTATAGTTTTAAGTAAGGTTTTGTAGGGTATGTCATGTGCCAAAACACTACAGTTTAAAGAAATGTAAAGATTTCCTTTCTCTCTCTAAAAATTAAAACATGTTTATCATTCACTCAAAAAAATTGTTTGTTCAATCAACATAATTGAATTAAGGAAAACTTTTCCACGAAATTAGATTAGGCTTGTACAACAAGAATACAATAAGTTAATTTAAACAAATAATCTTTTGTTGCACCAACTTAATAAATATATTTATATTGGTCATAAAAAATATCTTGTTCAATAAACTAAATTCAGTTAAGGAAAACTTTTCCACGCAGTTATTTCTGTTCAACAAAAACAAAACAAGTTTGTTAGCATGCTAATGACACATAAGATGAACATGTGAAAAGAGACTGATCTTCACACAGTCATTAACACAGTTAGTGCTTTTTAAAATAACTACGTACAGTCTTGTTCAAAATAATAGCAGTACAATGTGACTAACCAGAATAATCAAGGTTTTTAGTATATTTTTATTGCTACGTGGCAAACAAGTTACCAGTAGGTTCAGTAGATTCTCAGAAAACAAACAAGACCCAGCATTCATGATATGCACGCTCTTAAGGCTGTGCAATTGGGCAATTAGTTGAAAGGGGTGTGTTCAAAAAAATAGCAGTGTCTACCTTTGACTGTACAAACTCAAAACTATTTTGTACAAACATTTTTTTTTCTGGGATTTAGCAATCCTGTGAATCACTAAACTAATATTTAGTTGTATGACCACAGTTTTTTAAAACTGCTTGACATCTGTGTGGCATGGAGTCAACCAACTTGTGGCACCTCTCAGCTGTTATTTCACTCCATGATTCTTTAACAACATTCCACAATTCATTCACATTTCTTGGTTTTGCTTCAGAAACAGCATTTTTGATATCACCCCACAAGTTCTCAATTGGATTAAGGTCTGGAGATTGGGCTGGCCACTCCATAACATTAATTTTGTTGGTTTGGAACCAAGACTTTGCCCGTTTACTAGTGTGTTTTGGGTCATTGTCTTGTTGAAACAACCATTTCAAGGGCATGTCCTCTTCAGCATAGGGCAACATGACCTCTTCAAGTATTTTAACATATGCAAACTGATCCATGATCCCTGGTATGCGATAAATAGGCCCAACACCATAGTAGGAGAAACATGCCCATATCATGCTCCATGCTTCACTGTCTTCACTGTGTACTGTGGCTTGAATTCAGAGTTTGGGGGTCGTCTCACAAACTGCCTGTGGCCCTTGGACCCAAAAAGAACAATTTTACTCTCATCAGTCCACAAAATGTTCCTTCATTTCTCTTTAGGCCAGTTGATGTGTTCTTTGGCAAATTGTAACCTCTTCTGCACATGCCTTTTTTTTAACAGAGGGACTTTGCGGGGGATTCTTGAAAATAGATTAGCTTCACACAGACGTCTTCTAACTGTCACAGTACTTACAGGTAACTCCAGACTGTCTTTGATCATCCTGGAGGTGATCATTGGCTGAGCCTTTGCCATTCTGGTTAGTCTTCTATCCATTTTGATGGTTGTCTTCCGTTTTCTTCCACGTCTCTCTGGTTTTGCTCTCCATTTTAAGGCATTGGAGATCATTTTAGCTGAACAGCCTATCATTTTTTGCACCTCTTTATAGGTTTTCCCCTCTCCAATCAACGTTTTAATCAAAGTACGCTGTTCTTCTGAACAATGTCTTGAACGACCCATTTTCCTCAGCTTTCAAATGCATGTTCAACAAGTGTTGGCTTCATCCTTAAATAGGGGCCACCTGATTCACACCTGTTTCTTCACACAATTGATGACCTCAGTGATTGAATGCCACACTGCTATTTTTTTGAACACACCCCTTTCAACTAATTCAACTAATTGCCCAATTGCACAAACTTAAGAGGGTGCATATCATGAATGCTGGGTATCATTTGTTTTCTGAGAATCTACTGAACCTACTGGTAACTTGTTTGCCACGTAGCAATAAAAAATATACTAAAAACCTTGATTATTCTGGTTAGTCACATTGTACTGCTATTATTTTGAACAAGACTGTATATGGTAAAAGCTAATGGTTCCTGTTGGTATTTTAATGGAAACCATTAGGAATTTCTGTAATGGTTTTATTCTTTTTTTCAGCAGGGTGTGTACGTCATGAAATCCAAGCTTATATTATTTGAATAACTGTCTTGTTACCTAAAACACAACACCATTTTAAAACATGTCAGCGACTCCTAGTAACTGATAGCTGGGATTGAAAACATTTTTACACAGCGGGGTTAGTTGTCACACAGCGTTACAATTAGGGCTGGGCAAAAAAATCGATTTTCCGATTAATCGTTTTTTTTTTTATGTGGTCGATTCAGAATCGATTCTCAAAGAATCGATTTTTTTCTTTCATATTTATTTCTGCAAACATTGAACGAAAGATTAACGTTAATCGAATTACTAGTCTTCTTCACTAGATGTCACCCTATTTTTTGCTTTGCGCGAGGTTACCAAGGAGCGAGAGGCAAGCCTGTCATTCATTAATTCAGTGCTTAAAATGGTGGTTTCAGGTGCTTCATCGATTTTAATAATTAATTACTCACTGTTCTTTTTATTAGTATGGTATTTGTATTTAATCTGTATTTATTGAGTTGAATCGAGAATCGAGTATAAAAACTGCCCCGAGAACCGGAATCGAAAATTGAATAGAGAATCGAAATCGAATCGATTTGACAGCTTGTGAATCGAAATTGAATCAATCTGGAAAATCTGAATCGATACCCAGCCCTAGTTACAATGAAGCCTCAGGTATACAATGATAACCAAAATAAATACTATTAATCAAAATGATAACTGTTAATTCAATATCAGGGGAAATAACTCAACATTATGATTTTATGTTTTAAAAAAAAATCTATTCATATGGATTGCTGAATAATAGACGGATGGTTAGATGAAGGATGATGGATAGATGAATGTGTGGATATCTATCTATTATAGTCAGATATTTAAACAAAATCCACCTTTAGTATATAGACAGAATTTGATTGAAATTTGTGTTCAAACTACATTTTCTAGCAGGTGTTACAACAAACCCTCTGTTTGTTACAATGAACCCCACTAATGGGGTAACGTTTGCACTCCTGTCACTTTCGGTGTAATTGTACGATAACGGTAGATCCCACAAACAAACTTTAAGTGTTCATTTGTAGCAGAGATCTGTGTGTTGATTGGGTAAAAGATTATCATTCTAACTTAAATATTTTTTGAATAATAGAACCAAAGCCAAAAAGTGGTCCTTTGTGCCCCACTCCGTCTTTTTACAAAGTGCCTGTGTTTGATTCAGGAAATGCACATCCTGAAGAATATATATATATATATATATACACACCATAATGCACTATAAGTCAATTTGAATAAAAGCGTCTATCAAATGCATGAATCTAAATGATTATGGTTGGTTGCATTTCATTATAAATATTAATTCATTGTTTTCATCTGCTGTCTGTGACCCCATCACAGGCTTTAATCTCCAACCATCTTCCCCATCATTCTGACTTTGACCTACACTACTCCTCCAATAGAAACATCAGCCAATCACAATACTCCATTACTCCATTTATATATTTAAATGCATGCTAATGCTATGATCATGCATCTATAAATGAAAGTGCCACTAAACTGTATAAAAATAAGAATAAGTAGTCTGCTTCACTAACTAGTCCAACCCGATTCCTGTCTTTCTAGAATGATGTGAGAGGAATGTGTGCATCCATACCCATATCTAAATAGTAAATATTAGGAACTATTGTCCCAGTGACAGCTTTTATAAGACACTGATTATGAGTCTATTATTGTTTCTTGAATTTAATTCCCTTCCAAGTCAAGTGATTTCCAAAGATCTGCCTGAAATATTTAACAGCCATGAAGCCTGAACAGTGTGAAGAGTTCATCCCCCCTTCATGCACACACACACACACACATTTATGGGGAGCAACTCCACCTCCCCATCTGTTGAGGGGTCACTGACTTAACAAAACTCTGCCCCTCCTCCCTACACACGCACACACACACACACACACACACACACACACACACACACACACACACACACACACACACACACACGCACGCACGCACGCACGCACACACACACACACACACACACACACACACACACACACACACACACACACACGCGCACACACAGTCTGTATGTCCTGATGACCATGACAACACAGTTAAATGATGTGAATTCACAGGCATCTCATTCCAGCGTCCATCACCTTGAGATGTGTAAATATTTATCAGATTCACTAAAGTCAGCAAAGCTTCACACAGGGCACCACTGAGTAAATGTTCATTTGAGTAAAGTCCAGAATAGATGACCTCTCCAAAAACTTCCCAGAGTCCAACAGAGTAACTGCTTGAAACTGGACAAAACTACATTCACACTGCAGTGCTTCAACTCACTTCTGATAATAGCACTTATGCATTGTGTTGTAGACTATAATTACACAACAACAATGGAGTGAAAATGGAAAAAAAATATTTTGCATTTATAAAAAAATACACATATACACGACAACGCTGTCAAAAATGTTTGCATTTACATGGATCCACAAAAAAAACTAAATAGACTGTATCATGTGTGCCATGCCAGTAGATGGCGATGTTACTCTGTAAAGAAAGACTACAAAACTGTGCAGCCTTCTACAGAGTGATAAATACAACAATCAAGATTGCAACTTTTTGGAGTAGAGATAATAAACTGCTTTAATTGGGTCCCCAGTGCTTCTATCAACCTAGATAGAAAAAAAAAAGATCAACCCAGTAAGTTTTGGTAAACCATTCTGTGCAAGCATGTGAAAAAATAGGTCATTGAAATTTGGCTCCCCTTGTGATGTCAGAAGGGGATCTTATTATAAGACCGCCACTTAATCTGCACTATCCAACCACGATACTGTAATTTCATGCAGAGATCAGCTCATTGGCATTTTAAAGGACACACCCAAAAATGGCACAATTTTTTCTCCTACAAAGTGGCATTTATCTTATAATAAATGATCTATAAAGTATTTGATTTCGAGCTAAAACTTTACCTATAGTATGTTGTCAGGGGACACCAAAGACTTAGTTTACATCTAAAACTATAATAATATTTGTTAGTCCACCTTTGTTTATACCCTTATACAAATATTATCCATGGTTATTTTGTGGTAAACATTGTGTAATTACAGTAATCATGTTTTTTTTAACTGTAGTAAAACCATGGTTAATTTTGTAAGGGGTGTCAGCGGGAAATCATTTTTATATCTCATCTGTTTCTGAAGTAAAAAAAAATTCTTTCTGAATGTAAAATATGAATGAAACTGCAAAAAATATTGTGTGTGTGCATGTGTTCGTGTGTGTTGATCCCTGATGGCAAACTTTCAGGTCTTTTAGGGGAAACTGTGTTGCCATAGAGACACATCTAAGTGGATATCCATAGCAACTGGCACAAAAATGCACAGTCAGAATGAAAACACAGACAATATTAGAGAAATAAAGCAGCGTGTGTATGCATGTGAAATTATGAGTGACACACACTACACAAAGACATCTGAAATATGAGCTGCTCTCTCGATTCATGGCTTAACTCAATGTTTATTTTTATTTCTGTCTAAAGGAATTAATCACAGCTCTTATGAAGATAAAATGATTATTGAGCTCTTTTAACACACCAGTAACATTAATAAATCACTGCTTTTTTACTAGACAGATTATTATTGATTTCCACCAATCAAATCAATTATGTCAGAAGCTATGGGTGTTTCTGTATGTACATATGTTAACCACAAGAGGGCAGCACTGCTTTATCCTCCTGCAGAGATTATCAATGTTTTATTTGTGTTATTGAACTGAGAGAAGTTGCTCTTTATATTTACCATAGTAGCCAAAAAAATGTATACATACATGAGTAATGTAAATACATACTGTAAGAAATGTATATAAAAATGATAAAACAGCAAATAAACTGAAACAAAATGAAAGATTGAACAATAATTCAAGGAGATGAATCTATAATGTAGGCTTAGGTATTGGTATGAATATTTCACGTTTGAAGAATATATATATTAAGTATACCTGAATGATGATGCATATATATATCAATGAACATATGAATGAACGAATAAACAAAAGAACAAAAATATGAATGATTGAATGAATGAACATTTTAATAAAAAATGAATGCATGAACATATGAATGAACATATGATAAAAATAAACAAATTAAAATATGAATGAATGAATGAACGAACAGATGAAAGAACTAACGAATGAATACATTTTGTCTTGGTTTATATTGGCTATGAACAATTTACAAATGTGTTCTGCTAATGAATGAGGCCTAGATTTAATAAACACCACAGCAGATTAATTCAATTACGTTTACTTCAATGTTTTTGGGGATCTGAGGTTTATCAGATTATAATATAATAAATGTGTGGTTCTTATAGCTCAATAGAGCATTGCATTAGCAAAAGGTTGTGGGTTTGATCCCAGGAAAATGTAAACCTTGTAATGCATTGTAAGTCGCTTTGAATAAAAGTGCTAAATGCATAAATGTAATAAATGTATAGGCTTTTCAGCAGCAGATTGATTAAGAGGTGAGGTTTAATTAGTGAAGTGGATTTGACAGCATATACAATTTAGGAGAAAGGCAAGAGTATGAGCTGCAGACCAGACAGATAGCCCCGCCCCAAACTCACACCATTGGTTGAGCAGGCCGAGCCAGAAATTTTATTTCAACACTCAAATTTAATTCAATATTTTGTTAAACAATCCTTTATTTAATAATGATGCATCCATTTGATTTCCAGCCAACTATGACATACTGTAGCATTTACTGGATCATCTGAAGATGCACAATGACACTGACGGACGAACACAAAACCGCATCAAAGCTCCATTAAAATATCAAGTGTCCATCAGAAACCTCCTCAGTAAGATGTAGGGTTAAGTGGGCAACCGATAGCCTGTGAAATTCACACAGGGCGCATATGTGCCCCTTACCCAAAAGTGCTTAATTCAGAATAATAATTATGAAATAATAATTTTGCATAATTTACATACATTTTTCTTTACTATCAGAGAACTGGGACAAATTAATTTGAAGTGCATTCAAACGCACCTGTTTGTGTGAGTGGGGTTGTTGCTTTTGACTTAGCATTGTCAAATATTGTACATTTTTAAGATGTTTTTAAGAACGCATGCATGTTTTCTTAACATGACAATAAAAATCAAATGTGGGACATTTCCTTAATATGCGACGTGCAGGACAAAATTTCAAAATTCTGTACAAAAACAACGCAAAGCGGGACGGGTGGTCATCCTACATGAGGATACTTTATATCAATCACTAATGCTATGGATGTCGCTAGAGGTTATTATAGTTTATAACATTTTAAATATGGAAATTTTTCTTACAAAATCTCATTAATTACCCTCAGAAGGCCTTTAGCCGTGTGGATTATGTCTGTGAAGGATAAATGCACTTTTTTGGGCTTCAAGTTCCCTGATCCCTGTTTGCTAGTTATAAAGCTTGGAAGAGGACTTTTTTCAATAACTTCGATTGTGTTTGTCTGAAAAAAGATAATCATACAAATCAAGGATGGTTTGAAGGTGAGTAAATCATGGGGTAATTTTCATTAATCGCTGGATTTAATAAATGCTTTCAAATTTATTTATTTTTAAATATATTTCAAAATATACAAAAAATGGCCAAAAAATATATTGGTCAAAAATACATTGTTATATTATTCATGTAGCATTGAGGAGAAAAACTTAAGGTTCAAATTTAAGTTAAACTGCTCAACTGCAAAAAAATATACTTATAATTATGTTTTTTTAAATGCTTATATATACTTAGACTTTATATATTTTGTAAAAACATTTATATTTTGGCAAGGAACTTTTTTTGCTGTATAGATTGTAAAATTAGAAATGTATTTGTTGTCCTGAATAGAGCTGTCAAAAGATTAATTGCGATTAATTGTGAACAAAATAAAAGTTTGTGTTTACATAATATATTTGTGTGTAATTATTATGTATATATAAATACACAAATAACATTTTTCTTAAATTTCTATTTTTGTTATTTTTATATAGATGGTTTCAGCAGTAACAACATAAACAAGCGGCTGTCGTGGTCCGCACGTAACTTCCGGTAAACTTCGCTAAGAATAAATAACAACAAAGTTCTTTAAACATAGTTTATTTATATAACAGGCAAAAAAACAACACATAGATTACCTGGGAAACCAAAACGTTTGTTATTTTTGACGAGGCATTTGTTCAAGAGATCAATTAGCAACTAGTCAGACCATTAAAAAACGAAACTGGAAGTAAAGTGCGGATGGAAGTAAAGTATAAAGTTATATATATAAAATTTTAAATACATATGCATGTGTAATAAAATAATTACACACAGAGCACACACATATATTATGCAAAAACTAATAAACTTTTATTTTGTATGCGATTAATCGCAATTAATCGTTTGACAGCCCTGATTTTGAAATATATATTAATATATTGCTTAAAACTGAATATATTTTCAAATTCAAAAATACATTTAATAAAGGTTTACCATTTAACAAAATGTATTTAGCATATATTTTAAACATATTTTTAGCCAGAAACATTTATTTTTCTGCCAGATGGGAGTAAAGTCTTAAAGATAGCTGTCTAAAGTTAAAAGTTAACAGTTTTAAATATGTAAAAGTTAAACATCATTTACTAATCAAGTTATGGTTTTCTAAAAATGTTTATTAAATTTTGAAATTTGTATGCTCGCTAATGTGTCTATTTGTATTTCTGTGTATGCGGTGTATTGAAGTAAGCGCAAGCCCTACATTTGTGTGTGTTTGTGTATTTGTATCGGTCTTTGCATAAGCTGGGTTCAAAATGAGTGTGAAAAGGGATTTAATGGCAAAACATTTGGCTGACCCCAATTACACACACACACACACACACACACACACACACACACACACGCACACACACGTACACACACACGTATACATGCAACAATAATGCCTGGCGACACCACCGGACAGCAAGATTTTATTCTGCTAAAATATTTACCCAGAACAGGGAGAGGTTTTCATCTTTACCTAAAGCACATTTCTAAACCATATGTAAATATTTAAAAAAAATATATATGATCTATTCTTCAAATCAAAACTCTGGATCCTTGTATTTGAGATGAATTCAACAGATATTCATCTCAGTGCAAAATATGTCCGGATTTCTCAAAACAGTGCCAGTAAGCGTCTGCTTCTAATAATCCTGAAGATTCAATGAGCTCTCATATAGACTCAAACAAGTATTAAACAATGACAAAATAAGCATTCACCATCAATTCTTCACATCTTTACCAAGCAAATTCTGTCCATAAAAAGTAAAGACTCTCTCAACATCTCATTCACACACACTTCCCACTGATGCTCGTATTCCTGGAGTTTTTGGGTGTTTAAGGCGGATACGAGAGACTCAGAGCAATGATATGACAGGAATGAGCATATGGTTTCTATTATCCTATTCTTTAAACCTGGAAATACAGCTCTAAAAATGTCCATTAAAAGTAACATGCATAAGATTACATACATTATACATCTAAACATTCAGGTGATGAAATTTCATCAGGCCAAACCTACACCAAATATGAAGCACCTATAAACCAAACAGACGGAAAAAAAATCTTGCTTCCAAAAATAACTTTGTCACATAGGACAACGGTCCGTGTATCACAAAACACAAGGAAATAACATTTCTGATAATAACTCAGAAGAGGATATTTTCGTCTTCCCCTTCAAATATCTCAGATGTCTCAGCTGTATGTGAATGGAACAGAATACAAAAATACATCTGGTGTTAAGGTCTAATAATGTTACATTTAACAGTCATGACTGCCAACCGTATCATAAAGGACTGGACATTCTGTTTCTCTTTCTGTTTGTATGCCACTAAGCTTATTGTCTTGGGGTCTAATGTGTGTAAAGGAAATAAAACTCTGGTAAATAAGTCTGAGTGCCAAACAGTGAAGGAGCTCCATGACTGAAACAATAATGTACGGGAAATGAAGAGAGAGAGAGAGAGAGCAGGAGGTAAAACTACATTCAGCTTTCAAACCCTGACAAAATAAATGAACGTGACGCCTGAAATTCCTGTCAAGTAGAAGATAAGCGCTGCTTAAATTAGACACTGCCCTTTACTCAAAGTCATACTGTCTCCTCTTCAACAGATATTAAACTACATTTTATGTAAGCAACTTTACAATGCAAAAACATCATTAGATTTTAATTCATTTATAAGGACAATTCAACTTGCAATAATAGATATCCTATTTTATACGACAGATATGTCATTCTGGACACACAAAACCAAGGGTCAATATTTTGAAATTGAGATTTATACATCATAAATATGCTTTCTATTAATCTATGGTTTGTTAGGATAGGACAATATCAGACAATCATTCTGACTAGGGAAGCATAAAAATTAATCGCGATTACTCTATTGCAGAATAAAAGTTTTTGTTTACATCATATATGTGTGTGTACTGTAATTATGTATATATAAATATGCACACATACATGTATAATTGTAAGAAATGTATATATTTATACACTCATCTAAAGGATTATTTCTCATTAATGCAATTATCTAATCAACCAATCACATGGCAGTTGCTTCAATGCATTTAGGGGTGTGGTCCTGGTCAAGACAATCTCCTGAACTCTAAACTGAATGTCAGAATGGGAAAGAAAGGTGATTTAAGCCATTTTGAGCGTGGCATGGTTGTTGGTGCCAGACGGGCCAGTCTGAGTATTTCACAATCTGCTCTGTTACTGGGATTTTCACGCACAACCATTTCTAGGGTTTACAAAGAATGGTGTGAAAAGGGAAAAACATCCAGTATGCGGCAGTCCTGTGGTTGAAAATGCCTTGTTGATGGTAGAGGTCAGAGGAGAATGGGCCGACTGATTCAAGCTGATAGAAGAGCAACTTTGACTGAAATAACCACTCGTTACAACCGAGGTATGAAGCAAAGCATTTGTGAAGCCACAACACGCACAACCTTGAGGCGGATGGGCTACAACAGCAGAAGATCCCACCGGGTACCACTCATCTTCACTACAAATAGGAAAAAGAGGCTACAATTTGCACAAGCTCACCAAAATTGGACAGATGAATACCGGAAAAATGTTGCCTGGTCTGATGAGTCTGGATTTCTGTTGAGACATTCAGATGGTAGAGTCAGAATTTGTCGTAAAGAGAACGAGAACATGGATCCATCATGCCTTGTTATCACTGTGCAGGCTGCTGATGGTGGTGTAATGGTGTAGGCCCCTTAGTGCCAGTTTGTCATCATTTAAATGCCACGGCCTACCTGAGCATTGTTTCTGACCATGTCCATCCCTTTATGACCACCATGTACTCATCCTCTGATGGCTACTTCCAGCAGGATAATGCACCATGACACTTTGAATAATTTCAAATTGGTTTCTTGAACATGACAATGAGTTCACTGTACTAAAATGGCCCCCACAGTCACCAGATCTCAACCCAATAGAGCATCTTTGGGATGTGGTTTCGTGCCCTGGATGTGCATCCCACAAATCTCCATCAACTGCAAGATGCTATCCTATCATTATGGGCCAGCATTTATAAAGAATGCTTTCAGCACCTTGTTGAATCAATGCCACGTAGAATTAAGGCAGTTCTGAAGGCGAAAGGGCGTCAAACACAGTATTAGTATGGTGTTCGTAATAATCCTTTAGGTGAGTGTGTATATAATATAAAGTATACATAAATATACATACAGATGTAAACATTTATATGCATGCAATAGAGTCATCGCGATTAATCGTTATGCAACCCTAATTTTGACCCATACAATATATTGTTGGCAATTGCTACAATATGCCCGTGCGACTTATGACTGGTTTTGTGCACATATATTTATTCATGTCCCTTTCAATTGTTTTTTTTTTTTTGTAAAGCTGCTTTGAAGCAATAAAACATTGTAAAAAAGTTATGAATAAATGTGACTTGTCTTGAACCATCACATTAATTTAAAACTTAAGTTGAAATAATTTGTCTAGCCAATCTTTTATGGTGAATAAAGAGGTGACAGAAGGTATGACCAAGTGTAACTAATAGAGAAACTACCTGAAAAATCCCTGCATGGGAACAAAGGGGGGGGGCATTTTTCTTTGCATTACATTCATGCGCTTCAATTCAAAGTGCATTCAAGCTACACATCACTTTTATCAGTATATGTGGTTCCCTGGGATTCGAACCCATAACGCTATGTAGAAACTCTTTATTCCCCACCGAAAAAACAAGAACACACGTTGCTCTTCACTGTATCCATTTTAAAGGGGAAAACATGAATGGAATGTGAAATAAGTTCGTCTCGGATCTAAATGACTAAAGCTGTTTTGTTTCACGGTTTCACTACGTTGCTCAGCAATGGTGACAAACTGGTCAGTGAGAAAGACGGCAGAACCAGAAGAAACCGTAAGAAGAAAAGATGCCTTAGTGGAGAAAAGACAAAGCTGTGTGTTGTGTTCAGACAGAAATGACAAGGAGCCATTCACACACGCACACATACAACACAACACAGCCCGTCTGTGAACTTGACACGTGGGCTGTGAACAATCGTGTGAACAATTTGAGATATTCTTGATTTATGGGGTCACAAATAGGGTGGATGAATTAAAGCTTTGATCTCATACTAACCCACTACACACACGGTATGAAGTCAATGTGTCGAGCTGCAGGTGAAATCAAAAGATCAACATTTAGCCAATCAAATATTTTCATATCAAGTTTGTGACTTTTCCAGGTTAAAGTCGCCATGAAACGGAAGTAGCGATTGCCTTATTTTCCCCGTGGTGACGTATATCCGAATGAAATGGCTTTTGAGATGAAATAAGGCAGGGCTGGATTTGAATTTGTCCATCAAGATCTGATTGGATCGTTTGAAGTTGGGTCGTGTTGCTAATTGCTAATCGCTGCGATCTTCTCCCGGACCCCGCCCACCTGCCATACTTTTGACCGGAAGTGAAGAGAGATCGTTTTTAGGAGGGGAAGAGATTTTTGCATTTTTGATTAAAAATTATGAGCACACACGAATTTTAAAAAAATAATGAAGCTCACAGATAAGTCATTTGTTAATAATACCACAATATTAAAAATATATATATAGTTTTTCATTTCAATTTCATTGCGACTTTAAGTTTACCTCTATCAACATCATCTGTGCTATAACCTAAGAATATCGACGTCATAAAATGCCAAGTTTGAAAAATGAAGCATTTACAGCCCATTCTCATGAAATGTGTAAAAATAGCACTCAGTGTGAAAAGTCGTGCAATACATGAACCAAATTCCCATTTTGCGTGCATTTGATACACCAATCCTTCCTGTTAGTTAATACAGTGCATCTTCTGGTGTCGTTTTATTTATTATAAGTTATGATTTATTTACTCTAGATTTTAATTTATGTTATTTACCGGCAACAAATGAACATTAAACCTTAACAAGTCTTGATCTTTACAGAATAAATGTATAAAATCACTTCCAAAGCATTCTGGGAAGCAGAAGTCCTCATCCTCAACCTTTTTACATTTCATTCCTTCAGATTTTGGTTCCCAGAATGCTTTGCATGAGGCTGTTATTTAAGTGAACGGGAAGGAATGGTGTATCATATGCATTTAGGTTTTTTAGGCATTTAGCAGATGCTTTTATCCAAAGTGACTTACAAAGATTAGGAAACAATAAATGCATGCAACATTGGAATTTGGCGCATGTAATGCATGATTTTTTTCACATTGCATGCTATTTACTGCGCACTTCATGAAAATGGGTTTGTAATGCACTTACATTTATACAGGCCAAGCTTTTAGTTTTGTAAAAAAAACATTTTAGCAGATGCTTTTATCCACAGTAACTTACAAATAAAGACCATCAAACACATTTTGTCAGTAAAGAGGGGATGACTTCTTAAGGCAAATAAACGTCATGCATTACCAAATGCACAGGATTTAAAACAGATGATCTCAGTTCTGTCCCAGTGTTTTAGACAAATTATTATTTTTTGTTAACAAGAATCATGCAAATTATTATTAACATAAAATCAACTAGCAGAAGCTTTTACGCCCCACCAAAAATAAGGAAATTCAAACTGAAGCAATATATTCAAAGACGAAGTTGAAGTTGAGATGCTTTCTGACACCGCAAGAGCGCTCACCAAGCTTAGTTTTAGAGATTTTCAGTTTTTCTCATAAATCAGTTTCTTGTCTACTGTCTCACATCTTTCTTATTTTTTTCCTTCCTGTCTCATCTCATATCTTTAAATGTGTAATAACCTTTAGACTTGATTGTATTCTCCTTCACCTCCATATATCATCTCTCTCCATCTCAATCTTTTCTAGCTCGCTGTATTTTAGGTAGATCACAAACAGCAAGAGTTCCTAAACAGACCCTTCATTTATCCATATCTCTTATATAGTGTAACATCTTTAATATTGGTACTTCTCCCAAAGATGAATGAGAGACTAAGTAGACCAAATTTTTCTACTTTAAAAAGATGCTAAAAATGTAATGTGCGTCAGTAGAAATCTCACTAATGTCTCAAAAGGGCACACACTACCTACACTACCTACAAAGACTATATTAAATGATCAAAGATACACAGATGTCCCAGCACACACACCTTTAGAAACAGTGCCAAGTGTTTGTTTATGTGCATCAGATCTGCCAACCAATCTGTTATCATGGAGACATGGAGCCATTACCTGCTGAACCCTAATGATTCACACATCAACACACATTGATTTAACCCTTTACAACAAAGACAACAGCTTTCATTCAAGAGCGCACAACAAATACCAACAACATCTATACATTACAATTATATAGCATGTTACATAGTTACAATATAGCATATTGAGTAATAATCATTCTAATGATGTCACTTCCTCTTCATTATGGTATATACAATATTATTAAGATTAATAATATAAAATAGTATATAATAATATCATTATCATTTAATAATTCATAATAAAAAACAATATAGGGCCGTTTGTTTTTATTTAAAAAAAAAAACATAAAACATCTAAATATTAAAAGAAAATTCAACATAATAATCGCATGAAATCATATCTTAATAAAAAATAATACGACTTCAAATATTTACTTTTATTAATAATGAAATTGAAAATGAACGATGTTAAAACATCAATGACTTGCTATTGACATTTGTTGACAAACACCAAAGCAGCAAAGACAAACTTTAACACACACAGATGCTCAAGGAAACGAGGAAGCCCTCGTGCAGCTGACATAAGTGTGTATGTGTGTATAAATGAAGCATGCACGTGTCGTTTACCTGTCGTGGATGCTCATGTGTTGTTGGAGAGGGTGTTGATGTTGATGTTGTAGGTGAAGCCATCAGGAGCGCGGACGCACCGCTGCGTTAGGCTATCCGGACGAGGACTTTCAGATCACCGCTTAAACAACACAATCAGATCCTCCATCTGTTCGTCAGACACAACCCAACCGTGACCTCAAAACGCGTTACCGGATTTAAGCCCGCGCATGAGACGCGTAATCATCCGTCGCCGTGCTCTTCACACAGCACGCGCGCAACAGTTTTGTCACTGAAATGACAGCGCGCGCGCACGCACTCACTCACAAAATCTCTCAGTTTCCAGACACACACACAACCACAGACAAACACAATTACACATAAATACACAAACAACCACACACAAACCCTACTGAAAAATCCAGCTAAGACCAGCAAGCTGGTGAGCTGGTTTTAGCTGGTCTCCAGATTGGTTTTAGATGGTTTTGCTGGTGTAGCAAGCTGGTCTAGCTGTGTTTTGGTCACTTTTTAAGCTGGTCTAGCTGGACTTAGCTGGTCAGGCTGGAAGACCAGCTGGCCCACCAGCATGAACAGCTTTGTCAGGCTGAGAGGACCAGCGTAAACCACCATAAACCAGCTTATGCTGGTCTTAGCTGGATTTTTCAGTAGGGGACACAACCACGCCCACACACTAAATTGCTAAAAAAGATGAAAAAGTTTAAAAAGATCAGACGTTTGTTTAAATGACACTTTGGTATGTTTAAAATGACATTCATGGTCCAAGTGCTTCAAGTACAAGTTAAGTGTTAAGTACAGCCATCATTTTCCATTACAGCAACTGAATTAAATCCACATATGACACATTTATGTAAGGTGAGCTGCATTGTCAGCGGGGTGAATGTTTGTACAGTTACCGTCTTTAGTTTGACCTCCGGACAGATATGGACTTCATATAGCAGGTGTGTGGAGTATTTACATGTAAGTCACGTGACCCAACTCTTCCTGTCTCCTCTGTTGAAGATTATGACTTTGATTCAGTTTAATAGAAAGCAAGTCTGATAAATTATTCAAAGCAAATGGATTAAGGTAGTTACACACTTCAGAAGGCTGCTTTTGTAACCTACATTGTGCTTGTTTTGTCACATTTTCAATGTTTACGGTGAAAGAAGCAAAACTGAGCACTCTCAGAAAAGATGTAAAAAAAATATGAAAATCACTGCTATTTGAAGACTGGGAATTTTTTTTTTTTTTAATAATAATAATACATTTTATTTATAATGAGCTTTTTGAAAACTCAAAGTACTATAATACTACTAAGCATAATATGCATAAAGAAATACAAATAATAAGCAAATAATATACAATCAAAATAAACAGAAAAATAAGCTGCATTAAAAAGATAAACAGATTTTTTTAAAAACAACCAAGAGTTGGAGTCTCTAATCATTGAGGCAAGGGCATTCCATACAGTATACATGGACCAGTTACGCACTTGGGAGGGAGGAAGAAATACTTACATTACCATCAGTTATCAAGATTATATTTGTGTATTGCCGTTTGGAGGCCAACCATTAGACGTTGTGTTTTTGACTCATTGAGCTTAAGAAAATTGGCCTGCATCCAGGTATTAATCTCAACTAAAGAGGGGGTGAGAGTAGTAATTGCAAGGCTACAGTTCAGATGTGTGCTGACATAAATTTGGGTATTGTCTGCATAACAATGAAACTCAACAATTTAATGAACTTTTAACAACCAAATTTATGAATAATCTAAGCCAAAGGCAGCATATAAATTCTAAACAAAATCGGCCCAAGTACAGACCCCTGCGGAACACCCTGTTGAACTAGCATTGGTACCCATTTCATAATTTATTTCAAATTCAGCTTCGAGTCAATTTTACATATCAAGTAATAAATACAGTCTTACAAGTTGACAATTACAATGTAGTAACTGAAATTTCTCTATTGTGTGTGTGTGTGTTTTATTGAAACTGCCCAAATTATTTCAATATCTTTCATTCAGATTAAACAATGATGTGAGATGTGCCTGTTCAATTTAAACTATTCAATAAATCTACCCAGCCCTGTTAAAAGCACAGATGTTAAGACAATGTAAATACAGACATGAAAGTCCTTTATGAACATATTGTTTAATACAGAAAAAAGAAACACAAACATTAAAGAAATAATCGGTCAGTATAACTTACACGTATAACAGTAATGCATTTGCAAACGTTTGGACTCCAGCATTTTTTCCATTAGGCTTAAAAACAAAAACAGATCAAAGTAAACAACAACTTAAACATCAAAATGGAAAGGTTATAAACACCCAAACATATTGCAATCTGGCCACCAACATTTTAAAACTTATTTAAGTTATTATGCTGTATGTTTAATGACAGAATAATGCATAATCTTGTGAAACTGACTTTAACATTTTTTATGAATAACACACATAACACAGAAAATCCTCTTCACTGAAGAGTCATTTCTCAAGGCATTCGGTTATAAATAGCGTATGAATATAAAATTATTCATATATACAGAAATGTGTCTATAAGCGAATATTGTAACATCTTATGTTACAGAATAATTTAATTATGCTTTCATACATAACTTGTATGTGTAATAATTTGTAGGTTTCAAGTTATTTGTAAAGCAGGCATTAAAAGACATAACTCTCAAATGATTAAAAACAAAGGCACATTTAAAACTCCTATCAAATGTGCAGCAATTGGCAAACAAAAAATAATAGTAAATTAAATCTTAACTAACTAGTAAATATACGCATAATATGCAATACAAACAAGCCTTTGACTCAAGTTATAATACAGTCTTAAACTGAAGGGCACAAATTTCAAACATAAAAATTCTGAATGCCATATGCATTCATGTTTACACTTCAGTTTTACTGTAATGTTGACCTGCAAGCATTAGTGGTAAGTTATAATATAACAGGTAAACTGATTCTTCAGTTCTTTAGTCACCTCTCATTAACGTGTTATCTTCTTTGTAAACCCGTATAATAATGTACGATTATTTATGACAGCTTATATGATTTAGTGATTATACTGATCAGCAGCTGTGCCTTTAAACGATAATATGAATTGTTGTTTGTCGGATCAATATTATTTCGACAGATTAACCACATGCATTTTATATTCAGCCAAACAAATGATTGGAAAGATATCTTAAAATACTACTAAAAACAGTATCATGCAATGCGTAAGCCATCTCTCCTCATCACCGTTTACAAGCTTAATGTCATTTAAAACTGATAACTTTGTCATAAAAATGGACCAAATTAAGTAAGGACATAACAGAGAACTAGCATTTCTCCAGTTTAAAATGTCCCATGAAATAACCGGGTGAAAATGGACTATAGTTTGTATAAAGCATGATGGATATGTGTGTGTGTGTGTGTGTGTGTGCGCGCGCGTGTGTGTGTGTGTGCGCGCGCGTGTGTGTGTGTTTGTTAATACTGGGGTTTCCACAGCCGAATTTGTTTATCTTCTCCACCCGTGATGATGTTACTGCCCTGTTCATTTATCCACATACAGGTAACTGCACCTATATTCAAAATAAACAATGACGATAAACATCAGGTGAGATACTGCCATGCACATGTGATCAAAGTTTGACTTGTTGGCTTTAGCACGTCTGCTGGCTGTAAAAAGCAAGTTTTCACAATTCAGATGGAGTAGCTGTGGATGCCATCTTGTGTCAAGACACAGGAGTTCATTTGGCACGCACATCACAGTGAAGCGGTAGCGGCTAGCCATTAAATGTACATGGGTTGTATACTCGTTATCGCAGTGCATTATGGGATTGAAGTGCACTCAATAATGTTCACTATAATTTTGGACACCACTACAATTTCAATTTAAGGGTATGGGGCTATTTTCTTACTGTCCGCTGGTTGACATCAGTTTAAATTTGATTACCTAAGTGAGCTGGGATCTTCTGGATGACTTTACTACTGAGAAGATTCCAAACGCTGAGATTTCCTGACAGTCCTCCGGTTAACACAGTGCTGCCGTCCCATAGGAAACACCTGATGAAAATACAAGCCGTGAAACTGTGTCTTTAGGTTAAAATGCGTGCATGTACTGTATTTACATGTGTGTCGTTTACCTTTGTTCTTCTTCTGCACGTACAGTAGAGATGAGCGTTCCTGTCTGTACATCTGTGACCGCCAAACACGAGTCCTCGCCAACACTTAGAATATGTCTACTGTCTGAACAAACATACACATAGCAGGTATAGCACAGGTCACAGGTTCAATTTCATCTTTCGTATGCAAACGCAAGTGTCAAAATGACTGACCGGGACTGTAGGCCACCTGATGGATCTTTCCAGAATGGCACGACAGCTGGTGAAGCGGCAAAGGATGGCTGAGATCCCACACGCTGAGGGTTCCTTCCCTGGTGCCCGTTGCCAAAAGCGTGCCAGTCGGACTGAGATCCAAAGTATTAACCTGAGCACACAAACACATTCATACTTAAATTATAACAGCAGCAAGTTAAACCATAACAAACATCATCATGATTGCAAAAGTCAAGTACTATTTTCTAAACCAGGGTTTCCCAAACCCCTGATGGTTCGTAAGGGAACTGCAGGGGGGAAAATGTATTAATTATTACAATTAAATCATAAAATCTAAATAAATAATGAATCTAATAATGGGTAATATTAACAATAACCATGTCAAATACTACTGATAAAAACCTTCAAATGGATTAAAATGTGCTTTTGAAATATTTACTTAAAATCTCAGGGGGTTATTTAAGTAAAAAATTTATGTCAAGGGGGTTCGGCTGACAAAAAAAGTAAAGAAAACCCTGAACCAAACAAATACAAATTAGTATTTGTACTATTTTCTAAATTTTGCATTTAGTTAATGCATTCCTTGGGCACAATCATTTAATATTCATTGAATTAATAATGAAAAATTTTAAAGAAATAATTCATGATTAAATATTATGTTACCCGGTCTGTGAAAACCCAGCTGAAGTATTTGTTTGTGATTTATTGTTTCTACATCCAATACAATACTGACAGAATAAGATCACATCAATGATTGAAATTAAACTTTGATGCGCCAACCCTCATCATTAGATTATGAGACTTGGATTTCCAGACAGGGTCACAGATTTGAATACAACTATAGTATATGAGGTGAATTCAGGCAGATGGGGACACGTTTTGACATGGAGATGATGTTCAACGATTTTTTTTTTTTTAATAATAAGCCGATGTTAAATTATGAAAAATGTACAAGCGTGTTGCAGAGTAACAGCACTGACCCCAGCTTCATGCTCGAATTCAGCCAGCAGATCAAAGCGAGTCTTCTTATTACTGGAGATATCAGCTGCTACACACCTCCACATCTGATAAAACACAGAGAAAGCATGTAAGTACTGAGCACATGATAGGAAATTCAATGAGCAGTTTGTTTGTGTGATACCTTCACATCCAGACAGATCATATCACACATAAAAATAGCAAGACCTTTCTCGAAATGCAAGCTTATTGGCTAGATTTACACAGTTTCTTGGTGCTGATGTGCACAGGAGTCTATTAGTCCTTTATATGACTAATACTGCTTTAAATGATATCAGGTTTGTCACCTCATGTTATATAAAAGACAAACATTAGTTAAGTTCACATTTATGCACTTGCCAACATAACATAGCACATATAGGTTGTAGATTTTTAGTATGTGTGTTCCCTGGAGATAAAACCCATAAACTAGGGCTGCAACTTACAATAGGCTTTATGCCCAGCTGCACTTCTTCCTGAACTTCAGCCAGCTCCTTGTTTCCTGTCTTCCAATATTGGACAAACTGATTTATCCAGGTGTGTCTGATTATTGTTGTTGTGACTACTGAGGTCAGGTACACCTGGATTAATCAGTTTGTCCAATAATGGAAGACAGGAAACAAAGAGCTGGCTGAAGTTCAGGAAGTAGCGCAGCTGGGCATAAATCCTATTATAATCAAAATCATTCGATTAATCGATTAAAAACCTAAACAATAATCTATTCAATTAATTTTTTTTACTTATAGCAAAATAAAACCCCATATTTGCGTATCCATGTGCATAAGTGTACTTTAAAAAGTGAAAAAGCCACACATTGAGATTTACTAATATTGGGGCAGTTTCCCGGATAGGGTTTATCATAGACTAAAATTAATGTTTGAACCACCTTAATTTAAAACATTTTGCACTGACATATCTTTGTCTTAAGATGCACACCAGGAATGTTTTATGTAAGTTTTTTTTTTTTAAACTCCGTAAATGTCTTTCTAACTTTGTATTTTTGTCTTGTTTTCAATAGAAATATCTAAAAATTCTTAAATCAAGATGTATTTTCTCGATTAGAAAAAATGACCTAAGAAAATAAGTCTTTTTAAAAACTAAAAAGTCTAGTTTTTATCTAAAAACAAGACATATTTTCTTAGGTAACTGTGCTCATCAAAAAAAAAAATCTTAATATCTTAATTTAAGAAGTTTTAGATTTTTGTACTGAAAACAAGACAAAATACTACGTAAGAAAGTCATTTTTGCAGTGTAGTCCTGGATTAATCTAAACCCTGTCCGGGAAACTGGCCCCATAATCTTAATTTTTTTAAAGCCTTAAACAAAAATATTGGTCATTTTTTAAATAGTACAATGTATTAAATGTCAAAATACTAAATGTATTGAGTTCAATCAATCTTTAGGCATGCACTGCAAAAAATGATTTTCAAGAAAAGATTTTGTTAGTAATTTTGTCTTGTTTTCAGTAAAAAAACATATTTTTACTGAAAACAAGACAAAAATACTAAGAATTTTTTTCTTAAAAATATTTTTTTTGTAGTGTTTAGTTCAATCAATCTTTAGGCATGTGCTGGTGAGGAAATTTTGCCATAGATTATTAAACTCCTTGTGATCTTAAACTTTAGACCTTGATAAGTTAAAACATTATTTGTTATCAACTTAACAATCCAGTCTAATTGGACAGTTTTTAGTCAGAAAAATAAGCCATTTATGTTTAAAGGTTGAAGCTTTGTTTCACCTTCACAGTGGAATCCCATGATGCCGTGTAAAGTTTGTCATCTCTCCAGCACATGTGACTGACCGCATCATCGTGACCCATTAAAGTATCTTGTCTTCTTCCAAACGCTATGGAGTAAAAATACCTGCAGAAAACAGTACAGGTGTTAAAGAAAGACTTGGGGAGATTAAATGAGAGCGATGGAGATTGAAGGTCTTACACGTTATTGTCCCAGGAAGAGCACACAACAATCTGATCATCAGGTAACATCAGGCAGGAGGACAAAGCCTTGAAAGATAAACAGTCTGAGTTTAAGTGTGAATGTGAAATGACTGCCTTTATTATATACTGTATGTTAGACTACATACCATGTTGGAAAAGGACACACTTCTTTGCAGGACGCCATCTTTAGAGGACATCTTCATTGTAGAGTCTATGTAGAGACAGCCATATTTATTACTTTTATATAATAGATACACATAACAGTGATAATAGATTATAAAAAGATCACATGCAAGTAACACAAATGTGATAAAGACACACTTAGAGATCATTTAAATATAACATTAAATCATAAGACATTTGCATTATCTATACATTAGAATTTTACAGCAGTAAAATTGTGCATGCACCCACAGATTCCGGAAAATCATTGGCAGTGTAAATTAACCAAAATCAAATGAAATTCAAAATCAAATTTTTCCTGTGTATTTTCCGTAATCTGTGCGTGAAAAGAGCTTTGGGCATTCTGAAGCCTTCTTCATAACAACTGAACTCGTCTTCTTTAAGTTCTTGATGATCTTGGTGCAATCGTCCGAACAGCAGTTCATTTTCATGGAGACTTCATCTGACTTTTGAAGTATTATGCAAATTGCATTAATAATAACTGAGGCGGCAGACTTTCTTAAAACTTTTGGCCACAGCTGTCACTGATGTAGGTACCCATTAGTGTTGGGCGATATGAGATTGTCCTATTGTCAGCCTGTGAGATCGCCTTCACTTGATTGTTGGACAAAAAAGAAGCAAGGGCAACACTGTCATGAACGCAACCTTCTTAAAACTGATGACATAAATCTGAGCGGGTCATTAAACCCAGGCACTCTTTAAAATTTTCTACGTGCCAGGGAGTGAGAACAAGACACTCGCTGGTTATAAACCCCTGTGTGCCAACCTCTCTAGTGCAAGGAAATGTCAGTGCCGCGCGTATTACAAGCTCATGTGTGAGGAAGTTCAGGTGCTAGAAGGAGTCCATCCATGCGCATTCAGGTCCGAGACGCGCGTATTAAGTCCAGGTGCGTGCAAGAGGAAATCCAACAGTACCCATGTTCAAAAAAATTATAATAATTTCCAATTTATTATTTCCAATTTCCTTATTCAATTCAATTTTATTTATATAGCGCTTTTCACAATTGGTAATTGTTTTAAAGCAGCTTTACATTAATAAAAGCACTGAAAAGCACAGAAAAATCGACAGATAGCTTAATATAATACAGATAGCATAAGCAGCTAAATTTGCTGCGGCTATGAATCAACATTATAAGCGAGCGTATTAATAATATAACGTATAGAAGAGGGTGCTAAGTTAAGCCAATGATGGCTGACTCGGATGAATACTTGGCTTTTTGACGGGGTTCGGCCATATCTTAGATTTTTTTCCACCGAACCGAACCCTAAGCTTGCGCTACGCTGGTCGACGTCACGCGGCCGTTGATTACACACATCAGGTGCTGACGTGGAGATAAGTGTTTTTTTTTTCGGTGAGCCTTAGGGGCGTTTCACATTTCGTGGACGCACCTGGAAAAACTAACGCCCCATTCAGACAGCCAACGACAAGCAGTAGCAGAGCGACGCGATCTCATTCATTTCAATGGAAACCTGGCGACTTCCGGCGACACGAGCGAAAGTGACCGTTGGTGACCGTATGGGCGTGTCCAGCGATGCGAGAAAGTTAAGAAAAGTTTAACTTTATGCAAATGTCGAGCGAAGTTCGGGAGCTACTTCCAATGAGAACAAAGCAGTGGAGTTCACGTCATCCTTCTCTCGTCAGTTACTGGCGTGGATGGTACTCATTTGTTTATGACAAGCAGATTTAGAAACGCCTCATTGAAAGAGACGGGTGACACACAGCGATAACATCGCTGGTTGTCTGAATGCGGCGTAACGCATCGCACCGCATCGCTTTCATTGTGCTTTGCAGTCGGGCTATCAAAATGCATCCCCGCCCTGCCCGTCGGGCTATCTTGACTTATAGGGAGGAAAAAATATATTTAAATGCTTATGTACCCTCTCACAGATTAGGATGGGTAATTGTGGTGTATGAAATTCAGGCATTGGGTATTTAAATTGCGTTTGAGCGCACGCTCGAGTTTAACTTTCACTTTCGCGATCGGGCGAAGCCGCAGTACAGGAAGCAATCCGTACTGATTTGTCATGGATTTTTGTGCAAATCCTCCAACTTCGTCCTGTCAGTCATTACTATCCTCACGTAAGAAAATTAAATCTCTCGCAGCAAGCTTTAAAGTGATATAGGGCAGTGTAGAATCGCTCTTAAAGCGACAGTAGCCCCTGTTTTTCTGATCGAAAAACTGATCCAATCTCTAACTGGATGATCCAAACTGTGAGTTTTGTGACCCACTGAACCACTTTTAAATGGTGGGTATATCTAGTGTGGGGATGAGCAGGAACAGTTGGTTTACATGGAAATCCAGTTTTTTGTTTGTTAAAAAACCAACAGCATCAAAACAACAACAAGAATAGCAGATTAAACATTGTGGTTAGAGGCCCTATTGGCTTTGTATTGGCAAAATTTCGGGCAACCAAAAACTGAAGAGTGCCTGCCCGAAGGGCTACCAGGGATTTAGAAATTTTGCGAGCCCTGTAATGGAATAAGGATGCGAGTAGGATTCGGTATTCGGTTTCGGACGAATCTTAAACAGTGGATTCGGTATTCGGCCGAACCCAAAAAATCTGGATTCGGTGCATCCCTAGTTTTAATAAGTCAAAAAATTAGAAGCAGAAGTAAAACAACTAACCTAGAGATGTTGAGAAGATCCAGTCACCCGTGAGAGGCACAGCAATGCCGGTTACTGCCCTGCACAACAAATACAGCAGTAAACAAAAAGATCAAACTCCTTTCTGAGTCTGTGTGCGAATAAAAACAAACAAACAAACACTCACTCTTTATGTAGTTTGTGACAGGACTGCAGTGTGAGTTTGTTCATGTTACTCCAGGCCATTTTCTTACTCTCCTCTGTCAGATCTTCAAATGACTCCATACTGGGTGACACTGACCAAAAACATCATCATCATCATCACAAAATGCTCATGGACACCATCAAAATATACAGGAGCACTTATGTGTGTTCCTCTTATGTTTTACACTGCTGTAAACATCTTGAGATCTGATTACAAGAGATCAGTCGAGGCAGATATAATGTCTGAATCTCTCAAACCACATACAGTAGACAACATTAGAGATTAGAAGAAAAAAAAATTATGAGAACTAAATGTCAACGCAATAAAATAGACAATTAATCGTCACAATTTATCAGACAATTTAATAATCGTGACAACCCTATTAGAGATGCTGTGTGACGTTGGTCAGGAGACATCCAAAGACCCCTGGCTTTTAACCACGTGAACTTTGGTTATTATGGATATTTTGAGACCTCGTGACTGCTCAAGTTACTCTCCAATAATAAAATTTTTGTGTTTAACAGACGAAGGAAAGGTGCGTGTCGTACCTGGTGAGAACTCGCTGCTGCTGAGGCTCGGCGTCGCTGACAGATTGTGAAATCGTGAAGTGATGCGCTGAGGATGAGGAATGGTGAAGAGCTGCCGGGGCGTTTGTCCAAACTCCAAAATCTGAGTTAACATGGCGATTTTCTGATCTGGGTCCTCGATGCTGCAGAAACACACAGACTAAAAATGTACACTGACAAATATAAAACGCACATAAACACACAACACCACATTCAGAAAGTAAAGGCAAGAAGCATTCGTTGCAGATATATTTGAATTTGATGAAATATTTACCTATCACAGTCAACTCCTCCCTCATATGTTAATGGATGGAAGACTGTAATATAGCAAACATCATTATATTTATACTGCGTACATTTATTAGCATTACTTCATTTATTCAAAGTCATTAAAAAAGGAATAGTTCGATCAAAAAAGAAAATAAGTGTAAATCTGATACAGGATGAAGGTAAGTAAATAAAAAATGTACTTTAAACTCAATTTAAAATGCTATACTTAGCCTGGTATATAAGGCAGTCATTCCAGAAAAACGCAGAGTTTTTTGTGATTGTTGCGGGCAAAAATCCTTGATCTTACGAGTTTTCTTAAAAAATGCGGGATATTGATGCACTTTTATGCGATGAACTGCGGGAACTTGCAAAAACGGCATGAACTTGCAAAAATGTTTGCAGCTTTTCATTGATGTTCACGTCGCGTAATTACGTAACTTCCTAACATTACTATGACAACAGGGAACATGGCTGCGCATGTGTGTAGTAAATGCAACATTCAACTTTCTGCTAAAAATGTAATTGAAAATTTTTTATGAAATCATGCAAGCCCTGTATATTTTGCGAGCAGAAATCTGCAATTTATGCGGCGTATTTAAAAAAAATGCGGATTATGCATAGAATCATGCGATCGCAGAATCGCGTTTTTCCGGACCGATAAGAGATAATGTATGTAGGCAGCAAATTGTTATCAGAGAAATACGCCACGACAGTGTGATCTTATTTTGCAATAACAACCTGCTGTCTCTACATTATCCAGCTTATTCACGGCTAATTCATTTTTCATAACTAATGTAAGGAATATTAAATATTAGGGGTGTAACGAGACACTTAATTCACGAGACGAGACAAAACACGAGTCCACTGGACAAGATTTTACCGTGTGTTATTAGTTTTGAGCGATAGTTATCTAAAAAGAATGAACCTTGAAATGTTGCGACTGGCCAATCAGAATCAAGCATTTTAAAGGTGGTGTGTGTAAATTATAGCGACATCTAGAGGTGAGATTGCAAATTGCAACCAACAGCCCACCCCTCAATTTCAAAACGCATATGGTAGCGCAACAAAACAAACATGTCATCGTCTGAAACAATGTAGGGACAAAACGTGATTAGCAGAGAGCTAATCTAGAAACATGACGCGACCATTGTAAGGGGACCTGCGGTGTATGCAAATAAAACGGCTCATTCTAAGGTAATAAAAACAATACAGTTCGTCTTTATACACCACTAATAATATAATTATGTACATTATATTGCATTTCTGTCAAGAGATCCTCCTAAAAGTGACACAATGCTGTGTAATAAATATGCTATAATTTCATCATTGTAATTGGTTGATGTGAATACATGAGTTGTGATTTACCGTTGTGGGCTGCCACAGCTTCACTTCCCCTCTGTTTGTAGCCAAAAATGAGATCGATCCACTCGTGCAGATGTTCAGACACATACTGACTCTCCAACGCTAAATTCTGTTTCTGAAGGAAGTCATCTGCGTCTGCAAACACACACACACACACAACACAAACAAGAAAACCACACGTTACATCACACAGAAATCAAAAAAATCAGGCCATAATGTGGTGATTTCATACATATCCATAATGTTCTTTGAAGTTTATTACTAGCATATCATCACAATTGCAAATCTATCATAAATACAGCACTAGGAATATCACCCATCACTAGATGGCAGAGACCTTTAAAAATTCACAAAGCATGAAGCTAAAGAGGAAAAAGGTGAAATGTGAACCTGACGCCCATGGTGGAAGTTCAACATCTCCGACTCTTCCTCCTCCCTGCCGTCTGCCGAGATTCAACACCAGCAGATTCTTTAGAAAACTGCCGTCACTCCCGTAAAACTCAGGTATGAGCTGACAAACACAAACCAAATCAAATCAAACACTTTTCATGTCACAGATTCAGAGCACTTCACAAAATACTGTAAAGTTGGCTTTATTGAACTGAAACGTTTCTCACCTCTTTAAAATCTGTGCCTCCCTCTAAACAGTTCTTCCATGTTTCTCCAACACTGCACGAAGAAAACAAAAAAAAAACAATGATGTACACACACACATTTACGCTCTTATGTCTGCGTCTGCATGTATGCAAATACCTGTTAAACATTCGGTCCGCATGATCAAAGCGTCCGTTTTGCAGGCACAGCATGTATTCAGGAGCTAAGAAGAGAAACAAAGACAAAATTTTATTAAACTAACACCTGGAATTAAACCATCAACATATGAGATAATACCGCAAACAACACCACAAAGTGTCATTTAGTTAACAAATCAACCAAGACTCACCGACTCTGACCAGGTAGAAGAGCACATATCCAGGTGAAGAGTAATGACTGCCGTACATAAATCGTGGTTCGGGCATATCTCTGTAGCGTTCCTGAAGCACACATACACAATACTTAAATAAAACAAAATACAGAAACGGACACCATTTCTGTATATCATTGTTAGGGCTGTCACAATGATTAAATAATCGTCTCATCGCGATTGTTTGACCTCATCGTGATGATTTCAGATCACCGCAATGATTGCACATCTCTCTAAAAACACAAGGGGGAGCTGCAGCGCCCGTATAATGAGTTAGTACCAGATTACTTTTAAATATGTCTTACTTGTATTAATATTTACTGCCAGATAAACCTTGCAAAAGATTTAATTTAAATAATTACAACAATATGTGAAAATTATTTCATAAACAAAGAAATTAAATGTCAAAGCAATAAAATAGGCAAATAATCGCCACAATTTATTAGGCAATTAACCGTCAGCCAAATCTCATAACCGTGACAGCCCTAATCATTGTGTATAAAGCTCCTCCGTGTGATTTCTTACCAGCAATCTCTCCAGTCTCTCTGTGTTCAGAGCTCCGATCGGTTTACTGAGATCTCGAAACGAAGCAGGGTTCACCAAATCTGAAAGATCACACAAATATCTCTCAATATAATATTAAAGCACAGACCTGCAGCTCACGGGAAAGAAAAGAAAGAGAGAGAGACTGACCGAGTTGTGCACTGGTGTAGTCGCTCAGGACCCAAGGGAACACAGGATACTGGGAAAGATCATTGACACTGCGGTCGGCTAAATTGTTGAGATGAAGCAGGTACTGATAGTTGGTGATCAGACCTCTCTGCCATTGCAGCATGTAGCTCTCGGCCGTTTGCTCGGTCATGTGATTCTCTAAAACATACACACAACACACTTCTGTCAACATCAGATCTTCTTTTATAACATCATACCAACTTCAGGAGGGCAAGGTCACTGAAATTATTTGGCGTTCGATTGCTGGTAGTTGACTAGATAGAAAAGAGAGACTCAATCCTGCAGCCCATATATAATAGGGGTAAGAGGGGCACAACCTAAAGCAGGGTTAAGATCAATATATCATACAGATCATTTATTATATCATGTTAAAATTGTCACTTTGTAGGTGTGTGCAAAAATGTGCCGTTTTGGGTGTGTCATTTAACATGCAAATGAGCTGATCTCTGCACTAAATGGCAGTGTTGTGGTTGGATAGTGCAGATTAAGGGGCGGTATTATCCCCTTCTGACATCACCAAGGGAGTCCAATTTCAATGAGCTATTTTCCACATGCTTGCAGAGAATGGTTAACCAAAACTAAGTTACTGGGTTGACCTTAATCACATTTTCTAATTGGAGACCCAATTAAAGCACTTAAACATGGAAAAAGTCAGATACTCAGGGTTAATTTCAAATTCAAGGACCTTTCAAGGACTTTGCAGGTCCAATACCCTCAAATTCAAGGACTGAATATGAGGCACATTTCAAGGGAGAGTAACGTTACATTGTGTTACCTTTTAAGATACATTGTTACAGTTCCCTTTCGAGGGAACTCGCGCTGCGTCACTGCGGTGACACTTTGGGGACGCCTCCAGTGGTAAGTGCGTCTGAATGTGTATATCAAATTCAACCAATGGTGAGGCTTAACAACAAAGACAGGGTGACGCGGGAGACAGGAAGTATATCGCTATCTGAAATATTGCCAAAGACGGCGTTACAGAGACGCAGGAAGTATGGCAAGGGAGACGCAGCGTCTCGTTCCCTTCTCAGGGAACAACAGTCACATACGTAACCCGAGACGTTTTCATGTGTCAAACACAACTATGCAAAAAAGCATTTTGGTATGAATCAACATTTGCATTCAGAAGATATAAGCATTTAAAGCGAACAGTTAAGCATTTTAAGAATTTTATGATATTATCCTTCACTACGCAGGGAATAATATGGATTTTTTTCTTGCATAAAATAGATTCAAGCACTTTTAATGACCTGTATCTATGTATGTATATTTTTTAAAACTTACTTCCCAGGGCCTTTTCCCCCCATATTCAAAAACTTTCAAGGATTTCAAGGACCCGTTGGAACTCCTGAATTTCATGGTATGTCCCCTTTAAATATTTTCGATTGATTATGCCAAAGCCAAAAATCTTTACTTTGTGCCCCGCTCTACCCTACATGCTGTATGCAAATGAAGCCTACCAAGGAAAGTAGCGATATAGTAGTAAAGCTCATCTCTCTCTTTAGTGTTGTAAAACCTCAGGTAGATGTCAGATCGCAGATCGTTCTCTGTGCAGAAGACTTCAAGGCCCTAAACACACACACATACACGTAATACAGATACATAAAAGCATATAATAATTTAATATATGAATGCCAGATACACACAACTGAATATTACACATTTCCTAGAAGTACACACTCACCAAAGGCTTTAGCCCATGTCTCCGTTTGTAGATCCGTCTTACGCTGTGCAACCCGATCAGCACCACCGAATCCTTTCAGAAACGCATGAGAACAGCAGTGAAGGTCAAGCTCAATCTCAAGAAAACATCTATCGGAAAGCCTTGACGGCACGTGAACTCACGGGATATTCATTCATCGGCTGGAAGTAAAGATTGTGATCTGTGATGCAGACGTGACCGGCATTCGTCACCAGAGGTGAAACCATCTCTGCTACACACTCCATGTGTGGACGCTCGGTTACGCACTGAAAACTTCAAACGCATACATATGTCAGCACTTAAACAATATTTATTTTTGATCACAAATCTGAAACAAAAGATATTTGAGGTAACACAGGCATGATGTGATGTTTGCAGAAAAAGCCTATTGTGTTATTTCACTATTTACACATACTGCACACAAAAATATGGAGCCCCTAAGGGGACATGGAGCAAAAATTAAATAAAGTTTAGTTTCGTGTGCGCACGTGAAACTATCGCATGTGCACGTGAAAACTAAAACTTAAACAAAACAATTCTGCACATGAAGGTTTCGCGTCAGCACATGATCGGTACAAAAATGACAAGAGCTTTTAAAAAAATTTATTTGATCAGCTTTACAAAATTATGCGAATCATAGTGCACCAGGTCACCTGGATCTCATAAAAACAAAATGTGACTGGTCAGTGTTACTGTGCGTTCACACCAGACGCAAATGAATGAAATAAATTGCGCTATTCTGAAACTGAAATGCTTTCGTTGCAAAACCCTCTAAATGCATGCAAGCTTTATGGCATAATCTACACTTCACTGTCCTTTCTGAATAAAAATAAAATGCTCAAAAATTCAGTCAATATCCTAATATATAATATTTGCGCAAAGTTAGACACTTCAACATTTTGAGTTAACTTAATTCGTGCATGAAATTTAGATGCAAATACGCTCATTTTGCCAGCTTTAGCTAGCTTGTAGTCTCAATATGTATATATATCTCTCAAATTTAGTAAAGAGTGTTTTTAACAACTAACCAGATTGTACAACCTCCTCTTTTTATTCCTGTTACTATAAAAGTACGAAGATATGCGGCACGAATATCTGCCAAAGTTCAGATTTTCAACTTGTGCGTTTTGCGCGAATCACGTCAAACGTCCTAAATTCTCGCCATGTCATTCGTGCCACGTCATTAATGTCACCTCATTCGCGCAAATCGCAGTAGAGGATGTCTATCGCATCTTTGCATTGACTTAACATGTAAATCACTTGCGCTGAACGCTTCATTCGCGTCTGGTGTGAACCCACCATTAGGAATAGGCCGATATATTGCAGTTGCCGAAATATTTTTGTTTGTTTGTTTATTATTGGTATTGATAAGCATTTTTAATCTTTGTGTTCATAAATTAGTTGTTCCTTATCAAAAGAAACTTAAATATCTGACAGACAGTAAAATGATCTGATGTCTATTCTTACCTGTTTTTATCAAAACATGTTCTTGCCAACCTGGACTGCAGGATAGCTGCAATCTGCGAAAGAAACACAAATATTCAGTAATGTAACAATCACTTATCATAACTAATATAGGTACATGTGCATGTATTTTTATTACTAACCATAGCTGTCTGGTCACCCAACTTATCCAGACAAGATGCTCTGTATAACTGTAACAACAGCAATGTCATTTATTTAACAAACAATATAAAAATCTCACTCAAAAAGTGAAATCAAAAACCAACCTGTAGTAAAATCTGAACAACATCTTCAGTTTTACTGGACTCTTCCAGCTGAAAAATAATCTTTTTATCTCCCTAAAATAAAATATTTCATACATTCATGTTAAACACCTCTATAAGAATGCCAATAAGCAATACCTTACTAAGATAACAAGGACAAAAACAAATGCAGGCACACAAAACAATAAACTTACCCTGTCGTATTTATATGGAGCAACCACATTTCCTTCTTTAATGAGATAAATCTGAGAAAAAAAAGAGAAAATACACAATTAAAAACAGAAATAATGCAAGACAACATGTGAAAATGTGCACACGCTCACCTGCCGGGTTTCTATAAGAATACGTGGAGGTTTACTTCTGCAACATGAGACATGAAGAAGGAAATGAAAAGGGGAAAGAACATATTTACAAAAGAAACTAGATTTTAAAATAAATAAAAATCCCCCTTAGAAAAAAACTAAAACAGCATTTATCACAATCATTACAGAGATACAACAACAAACAACATATAAAGAGTTCAGATGCAAAACTCTCTAAGTGCGTCTGACATGTTTTCTTGTAAATAAGCAGTTTTATTAGTCTTTAAGGTTCAGTAATTTCACTTTAATGGCAATGTAAAGGTTTATTAATCAGTAACTGAAATGCTATATTTTCACAAATGTCATTTAAATAATATTTAAATCTCTTTCGCTGCAAAACCCTCTAAGTGCAGAGTCTCTGGTCACTCTTCGCTGACCTTTCTGAATAAAGATAAAACACTCAAATATTCATTCTATATCCTAATTGAAGAAAAAGTATTTTATGAATGCCTAATACGAGAGGATTCACGCAACATTCAGCGGCTTTTGCATCTAAGCTCTTCATGTAAATGGGATTGAAAGTGTTACTTTATAAATGGATTGAGGTCCGTTTCTTCCACTGCCTCAATTCCTCTGCAGTCTTTAAGAGGAATCTGTATGAAAGAAAATGAATAATCTTACCGTAAGGTAAAGAGAGAATCATCAGATGACAAAATGATGAGATATGAATCATACCTTTAAAATAGGCTCAAGCACATCCTCTGGTTCATATATGACTGATTTGGAGCAGATCTTTAAAGAGCCACTCTTGCGTCTAGGTATAGAGAAACACAAGAGATCAGCTTTCTTAAACCATTGATGCTAAACAGTAAGGAATAGTAAGGCAGAAGAAAAAACAAACAGATGACAGCTATGAGAAGGCACAAAAACAGCATTTGTTATGCGTGTCCTGTCTGTAACCTTTCACATTTTCCTCATGATTTATTCAACATCATTTCAGTTCCTCACCTGTTCACTTCTGTACGTCTGCCGCTCAGATTATATGCTGTGTGTTGTTCAAAATAATGTTCTTCCAAGTCCAGCAACAGCAGGGAAAATCTAAATAGAAACATTTAAGACATTGTGAAGACTGGTACCCATGACATCTATAAAATAAACAAGACAATTAATTATATAAACAAATTGGGTGGCTCTCAATAGAGAAACATGGTAAATGTATACTATAAATTAAGGATGCACTGATATATCGGCAAATATAAGGTATCGGCAGATAAAAGTAATTTTTCACTTCACTTTTTCAATTTTTCAATCAAAAGGTGTTGCACCCCTAGGATTTCATGGAATAATTTGAAACATTGGGTAAAAGCAGAACTATCGGTTTGTGTCGTTATCTGTAAATGTCATATTAAGTAATCAGATATCGGTATTGACAGACAAACGTTGTATCGGTGCATCCCTATTACAATTTCAATCATAATTTAAAGGTCTACTGTGTACATTTTAGCTAGTGATAGACCGATATATCGGCCAGCCGATATATCGGGCCAATATTTGCGAGTTTTATGTGTATCGGCATTGGCCGTATTCGCCGATTTTTTTCAGGCATTATTTACAGACAGAGTGCTGGAAGCCGCAAGCGATTGCAGGTCATGTGACTAAAAACAACCAACCTTTCCATGACAACATCGAAAGATTGTTCCATAGCACCCTCACCTGTTTTTACTATTTGTTGAATATAGTTTTTTTTTATGTTCAATAAATGTTACTTTTTTTAAATTGAGACTTGTAACATTTGGCATCATCATTGTGTCATTTTTATGATGTAAATTGAGTGAGCAAAAGCAGTATCGGCTCCAAATATCAGTTAAAAAAATCGGCAGCCTGTATCGGTCATCTGCTAAGGCTGATGAAACAAAAATCGGTATCGGCATCGGCACTGAAAAATCCATATCGGTCGATCCCTAGTTTTAGCAACATCTAGCGGTGAGATTGTGAATTGCAAACAATGGCTAATGCAGGGTTCACACCAGACGCAGTAGAGGCGGCAAGCGTGAGTGATTTACATGTTAAGTCAATGCAAAGATGTGAATAGGCATCCTGTGGAGCGTTGTTGCGGGAAGCGCGCAAGTTAAAAAATCTAAACTTTGGGGGATTTCTCCGCCGCATTAGCCAATCAGGACCTTCCTGTAGTAGTGACTTGATTACAGGAAGCGAGCGAAGTCTCAGCGGAGTCGTAGAAGCCCCTCCCATGACGCGAATTTTCGCGTGAATGTCTCGAATGACTAGAATTTCATGCGCGAATGAAGCGAGTAAAGTCAAGATCTTCAAGTGTCCAACTAGGCACGAATAGCGCGTTTTGCCGCCTCTACCATGACTTGTGTGAATGCACCATAGCTCATTCCTCCCTTTCGAAGCGCATAGAAAAGCTACAGTAGCCACCACAGGACAAACACATCATCGCCTGAGACAATCCCTGCTGAGAGAGTCCCAATATGAATACTATTAATCCCAAATAGTATTTAAAAATTAGATTTAGGGTACTTTCACATCTGTAGTTTGGTTCATTTGGTTCGGACATCCCGCCCCTGTTTATATAGTATGGAGAGACGACTGCACATTCTGATTGTATTCGCAATCGTAATCGTTATATACTACTTAGTATGTATACCCCACTTGAGGCAAACTATTCATTTCGAGAATGAAGTGCGGATGCGGATTGAAAATAATGTTTTAATGTGATGCAAACGGCTAAGTTTGTCCTCGAGCTGCCATCAGGCTTTTGTTGCTCGTTCTTACAGTCAACAAACACTTGCTCATCCCATAATCCACAGCAAAAACAGTACATACTTTTAGGGCATAAGACATAGTAGACGAAATGGGATTGTAATGACAAAATGCGCTCTGTAGAGCAGTTTGTCCATTTAGCGCTACTGTAGAAACATGGTGGCGCGAAATGACGACTTCAATATAGTGTATGTAGATAAAAACAATACAGTTCATTATGTAAGATCTTTATACACAACTGATCATATAGTTACGTAGATTATATTGCATTTCTATCAAGAGATCCTTCTCAAAGTTACACACTGCACCTTTAAAACAAATACTAATCTTACTGAAACATCATTAAGGTCAAACAGAAACTCCTAACAATTGCAACCTTACAAACAGAATATATGTTTTTATTCTTAAAGTCCAATTGGATATGCTGTCAAGTTTTAAATGTTAAACTGCAGGGCAGTAAGGAAAATCATTCCAGGAGCCAGAAGGTCGATCGTTCTTGATGTTTTTCGTCTGATGGAGAGACACAATATGACAACAATCTAAATAACTTTAGATCCAAATTATGATAAAAATCCCAATATGACTCCTGCATCATATTTGACTTTCTAACCATGCATAAAGTATAAATATAAAAAAACATATTTAATTAAACAGAAAGAGCGTTTATTATGACTGCACAGAAACGCGACGCTTGTCATTTTTGATAAATGTGTTTGCTTGTATTTATGTGATCCAGTGAGGTAAAGTGACACGATCAGCCTGAAGACAGAAAGCTGAGGCCGGGCGGACATGAGAAAAAACACCCCATATCACTTCCAGAAGCGTCCGATCAAACATTCACTCACATCCAGACCCTAAGTGTGCATTTAGACATCAAACTGAAGTAAAATACCTTTCTTTAACGCGCTGCTTCCTCCGAATAAACGCCATGAGCTTCAGTCGCCGCAAGCAGTGTAAACACGGAAGTCCCGCGAACCGGAAACAACCGGCGATCACGTGAAACAACGTCATTACTACATAACACGTGTCTCTGTTGCTTTAAAACAATAACAAACAGGACAGGACGATATAAAAGGTTTAAGGTTTGGTTTATTTTAGTAATGTTTACGTGTTTATTCAATACTTTATTCACCAAAGGCTGGTATGTTGTCAATTTTTATGAGGCTGCCACAAGTCGTTGTTACTGCAACATTTTCAGCTAAACCCATACGGCAAAAAACCCACATTTATTTGCCCAATAATATGTTTTAAATATATGCTAAATACATTTTGTAGAAAGTAAATCTTTAATTAAATATATTTTGAATTTGAAAATATATTGAGTTTTAACAGTCTTATATAAATATATATTTAAAAATGTATTTCAGGGGCAACAAATACATTTCTAATTTTACAACCCATTTGGCAAAATATTTTTTCCTGGCCAAAATATAAGTTTGTATAAAATATATAAAGTACAAGTATAAAATATATAAGTTTGCATAGAATATACAATTATAAAAGTATATACAAGTATATTTTTGAAGTTGAATATTTATTTAAAAATATTTAATTTTAATCTTTTCAAACCCGTTATGTTTGCAGGTTTGTAACATACAAAGTTTTTCTTCTAATGCAGCATGAAGAATATAAATGCTTTAAAATATATTTCAAAATATACGAAAATAGCCAAAAATATATTTGTGAAAAATTTATTTTGCAAAGATATTTCAGAATATATTTCATTACATTATTTTTTTTTTTTGGTAATTTTTGATATATTTTGAAATATATTTAAAATTATATTTGAAAATATATATATATTTGTCATATATGAATAAAATCTTTAAAAAAAAGCATTTCAATGAGTGGGAAAAAATTAAATATATTTCTATTTTGTGCAATGAAATGATTTTAAACCAATTAGATATCTGAAAGACGATATAAACTAAACTCATTTTTTTGAACACATTTTCATCTAATCTGTAATAACAATTCTTAATGTATGAAGAGGGAAATTTGTCCAAACTTGGGTTTTGTCCACTATTAAACAGGGTGATATAGTTTATCTTTTTACAGTTGGCAACATTCACCATAGAAAATAAACAGTATCAAAGAACCAAAAACACAGGATAAGCAAGAAAAACCTGCGGCACACCATGGAAATAAATACAAGGAAACTAAGAGGTTCTTTGATGTCTATTGTTTTATTTTAGACACTGGAGGCATATAGTCTGAACTGAAGCTCAAAATGTTTCATTTCTAATGTGGGTCACGAAGCCCAAAGAATCGAAACGCACAGAAATTCAGTTACGTGGGTGTTGAGTATTTTTATGTTTCAAATCATATTATGCCTCCAGCAGGATAACTGTGAGTGTGGTGTACAACACTGTAGTGTGCATCAGGATCAATGCACTGATTGTCTGTATTCACAATGGATGTCTTGCCTCGCCTCCACAGCATCAGAGAAATAATACACCTGTAATTGGTAAGTTGCACTTGCAATTTGGATGTAAATGTACATTTTAAAAGCTCTATTTTTAGATGGATATGTCTAAAACTGTTAAAATCACAGAGACATTAGATGGACACTGCAGTGACCAAAGTCAACAAAAGTTTATTAAATAGAATTGATAGTCATCTTTATCTTTTTTCTTGCTACAAAATTGGTGCAGTCACTGTGCAGTCATTTAATGTTTTTTATATTTTGGTTAGATTATTGTAGATTGTAGACAGAATTTACATAAACTCTTATAAAACACACTTTCACAATCATTTCTTTCAAAGAACACAGAAACACTTGTATATGATATTTGTGCTCAAAACAGTACACAAGTAACAAGAAGTAACAAATAACAATAAAATACAAAACAACCATGGAGCATACCCTCAGAAGAGAGATCAGAAGTGAAAATTGTTCATCTACCCATGTAACAAATATTGAAATAAAATTTACAATTTGTTCCTTTTGCAAAGTGAAAGAAAAGTATTTTTACACTTTATCAATTTTTGTTCTTATTTATTGTTGGCTACAAATTTCTGCTTTGTTACTTCTTGCATTTTATCAACTGTGTAATATTTCTGTTATGATGGCTCTTTATCACTCTGACATTTTTGAAAATAAGGAATTTGATGATGCCTTAATTTTCCATTGTATGATGGGAAAATACCACATTTACAAAGCAATATAAATCTAACTGTAAATGTTTTGCTCCTGATTTAAATATTTATTCTATCTATACTTAGTTTAATTCTTTGTTGGTCACTGTTGGTCATCTTTCAAAAGATCTCCAATATAAAAAGAAAATACCATTACAACATTTGATTACATTTATTTTCTTCTCTGTTTTTATTAGAAAGTTGCTTAAAGAATACGAAGGTGAAGAATAAAAATTCAGCCAACAGAAAGCGAAAGAAAAAAGCCAAGGAATCAAGGATAGCCAACTTTGAATGCAGAAAAAAAATAAGGAAAATAGTAATACAAAATTATAAAAAAAAAAAAAACATGAGCATACAATACATTTAAAGTTTTAATTGCCTTTTTGCAACTGGAGGTAGATAATAATTTATTGTAAATGAAATGAAATACATTGCAAGCAAAATAATTAAATTACAGAGAAAGTAAACATCTTCATATTGCTTAATAAATCCAATAAAACATCTTTAAAGCAAAGCTCAAAATCATGAAATTTTTTATGTCAAATTACATTCCATAAATAAATGTAGGAGAGTTTTTGGTGTGAATTACAGAAAGTGCGATTAACTTCTATTTTTAATTTGAATTTTGTCTCAATAAAGGTTTTACCGGATAATACTGATGAAGAATCGTATAATTATTCTCTTTGACCCTATTCATTAATAAATACTAATTAGGGAGAGTCCAAACCTTCTTCCATAAACCATTATCCACTAATCTGTTTTATTGTGTAACATGAGGAGTGGAAACATAGTTATTAGGAAAAAAAAGAATGAATAGGTTACTTCTATTATTTTTCTGCGTACTATTTTCCTCTCTTTTTTTATTTATTTACAAGAACGTTACATACATATAAGAGGATCACAAAGTGCTTATTATTACATTCAAAATATCTACCAATTGATCAAATCAAAGGAAAAATAAAAATGTAAAAAATAAACAACAACATTGGGATATTTTATAATTAATCAATAATAGAAAAGGTTGTAAAAAGTGTATACATTCGTTTTGTTTTTTTTATTTCTAAGATTTTTAATAGTTTCAACATAATTCCTTACTTCTCTTCTATTTATTTTCCTCACGTGACGTTGTTTACGTGCCAAGCTTCACGTGACTTCCGACGTCACAAAACAGGAAATAACAGTAGCCTACCGCTGTCATGTGTAGCAGGACAGACAGATCTTGAAAAACCTCTTGAAACATGACTTATATTCACTTCTTCTGCGTTTTGACAGTTTTTGTCAATGCCGTATTTTCTGCCAATTTCGGAACAAAGATTAAAACAAATGAACGACCGATAATCGGTGAGTGGCGGTGCATTTAAAGCGAGTTTGCTGGTTTCAGATTAAATCCTTATGTATGTAAATTAATTATTAATAATGTTTTGTCCAGGTGTTCTTACGCAGGAGTTTTATGATCCACAGCCGGGTAGAAACTCTTTCATTGCGGCCTCTTACGTGAAGTTCCTTGAGTCTGCAGGCGCTCGAGTGGTGCCTGTCATGTGAGTTCATATCATTTTCACACAATAAAACCTTTTATAAAGGTGATACAGCAAGATTAAATAGAACAATGATTTGTACATTAATATTGAATGTAATAATGTAATGTATATGTTTTTTAAATGTTTTACAGGATCAATAAGTCTGAAGAGGAATACACACAACTCTTTAAATCCATTAATGGGTGAGTGAATATCAGTCTTATATAATGATGGAGGTGATGATATTACAGAATGAGTCATGTCATGTCATATCATATATAATTTCATATATTATGTCCTGTCATGTCATCTCTCTCTGTCTTAGTGTTTTGTTTCCAGGTGGTGGAGTGAGTATAGAGTCGTCTAGTTATTCCAGAGCTGCTGCTGCTTTCTACAGACTTGCCCTTGAGGTTTGTGTACAAATCGGTTTATCAGCTAAATATGACATCATCACCATGACAGTGCATTTAAGTTAATGTGTAATACTAGCACTTTCGAGCGTTAAATCATAGCACCATATGCTGTAATGTGAAATTAAACTGAATATTTTATTTCAAAAATACTTTTACACCATATACCAGGATGCAATTTGCAGGGGGGTGGAGGTGGGGGGATTATCCCCCCTCTAGTCTTTATATCCCTGTCTCTGATTAATGATTTAAATCCCCCCATGATTTTTGGTCATCAAACGGACATATAAATGGCCTAAAGTAAAGATAATTACGTAAAAACGCTGCCACGCAATAGTGCAAACAACAGTAAAATCAGGAATGGAGTATTACTGTCAGCGCTTCCGCTCTTGTGACTATAGGTGAATCTTGATCCCTTTTTAATCCATGCCTGGATTTTCCAAATGTCATCAAGCAACAATAGTCTATTTCAATAATAAATGAAAAGAATTCCAAGCAGCATATCATCGTATTTTACAGGACCGTCAAAAAAACAAATCCAAAATATATTACCATTGAGAATGAGAAAGCAGAAACTACCGTTGTTAGAATCGAGGGATAAGCAAAAAAATGAGTCAAAAGTCTGTCATCAAACAGAACGACTATTTTCTTAATCTGACATCCAGTAGGCATATATAGCCTATTAGCTGTTATATTTAAAGTGCGTTGTGCATTGCATTTTTTTCTATTAAAATATTGGGGTGGTTTCCTGGACCGGGATTAGTTTAAAGATACAATTTGTAAAATCCACCACTAGAGGGCGCACAATCAAAACAATAACAATGACGTAGATTAATGACACTCTGAAGCAACGTGGAATGATGGGATTTGTTGTAAATCACGTGAGGTTAAGTAATTAAAGGTATAGTGGAAGATTTTCCAGAATTTTTGAAAAGAACCGCCCCTCCGCTTTCTTTAAAAAATACACATGTGCAACACTCTACCTCCTCCCAAGAGGGAATGCCTATTAAACGTGTGCACGAGAGAGAGAGAGAGAGCATGCAGGAGCCTAGTTCTTCTCTTCGCTCTGTTTACAAGTTGCTGTCGGCATGTTTACTGTGTCTGCGCGGTTCGGGATTTGTGCCTGGGCTAGCATCGCTTATCATAGCTAACATCAACTTTTACTAGCAGTGATTTTAAATGGATTTCCTCAAATAGCATGACAAACTTTACCTGTCGAGTCGAAACTTCAGGCGAGAAGCCCAACCTGTGATTTTTGTGCACACCAGCGTGTGAAATATTCTCCCAAAAACATTCTGGTTTTGTTTCTTTCTTCAAAGGCCTTTCTCTTCTTGTCATACAATTCGTAGACACTTTTTCTCTTGCGACCCTCAGGCATTTTGAAAAAACACGGCGAGAACGTACGCTTCAATGAATGGTTGAAACCGTAGCCCACCACACATATACACCTAAAAGTGCACATGTGCAAAAAGCGAACCTGGGACGAGCACGTACGACGGCCTTACGTCAACATATCATCAGAATGATTCACAACTGGGATGACCAATATTCTAGATGATCCACCCGGAAAAAGAAAATCTTCCGCTATACCTTTAAGTTTTATAAATGTTGCGTTTGATGACAGCGTTTTATTTCATTATGTAAGGTTTCATGTAATATTCAAAACGAAATTGTTAGTCATAGATGTTATAGTATTAGTCCAATTCGATGGTGTGTTAACAATCTTACCATCAAACTAGATCAACAAACTTACCATAAAGAATGGCAATTTTCTCATAATTTACAAGAAGTTGAAAACATTAGAGATATTGTTTGTAATCAGCTGAATAAAATATATAACACTGGCCTAGTGGTTTTTGGATATTTTAGTGCAAATATCTTACAAATTGTACCTTTTAAAGGTGTAGAAGGATCTTCTTGAATTTTAGAAAAGAACCGCCTTCTCCACTTTAAAAAAAAATGCAATTGCGCAACACTCCTGATTAACAACTAGGAGGACCAATAGAAAATCCTCCGCAATACCTTTAAGCCAGGCCTTAGTTTAATAGTACTAGTTTCAACAAACATGCCTTACTAAAAACATTACTTGTGTGCATTTTGAGGAAAAAAATGAAGGGGGCTGATGTATTTCAAGATAGGTCAGTGCAAGTTGTTTTCAGTTCGGACAGCTTGTACATTTATTTTAGTCTAGGACTAATCTAATCCCTATCTGGGAAACCGGTTTATTATGTTTATAGACAAGTGTTTGCACGTCTGGCATAAAGCAATGCATTTTGGCATGTACAGTTCAGATTCTGTAATTGTTTTATTAAGTTTTTGTAACTGAGGGCAGCTAGTTGAGAGCTGTGCAGTAAAAGTAAACCTCACCCCCCAACCTTAAGAAGTGCTCTCGCGACAGATGTTAGAGCTCATAGACTTTAGTTACAAGAAATACCCTGAATAATCAAAACAAGCCTGTGGTTCATAATTTATATTCATAAATAAAAAGATTTGAAACCCCCCCCTGATTTTTTCACAAATTGCACCCTGCTTACTACATTAAGCTAAGCTCTTTACACTACACCTTATTTTACTGCAATGTTTATTTACAGTAATTTAGTATTCATTTATACTCTGCTATGCTTTGTGTTTTGAGTAAGTCAGAATTACTTTATCATTAATTTATTAAGAAACATTTGTTTTGTGTTTTTGTAATCAGGCAAACTCAAAGGGGGATTATTTCCCTGTATGGGGGACGTGTTTAGGATTCGAGCAGCTCACGCTGTTAACCAGCGGTCAGTTATTATTGTCTCACACTAACACCCGTAATGTTACCCTGCCACTCAACTTCACTGACGGTAATTCAACTTTATCAATTTAATACTTTATCAAGACATATGTGTAGTTATTTTCATTCTTGGTAAATGAACTTCCAGTGTTGTAACACTTAAAAAGTATTTTTTCTTTATTTGATGTTGTTTAGAAATCAGAGACAGTCGACTATTTAAAGACTTTCCTGATGATCTCATGAAATCATTGAGATCAGAATCACTCACAGAAAACTCACACCAGTGGAGTCTCACAACAGAGGTACAGCAAACATAACTCTCTCTATACAGCTAAAGTGATAACAATTACAGTTTATTAAACTATTATTAATGAAATAATATGAATATTTGCTATTAAACTTCAGAACTTTACCAAGACTGAGACACTGAAGAAGTTCTACAGAGTTTTAAGTACCAACACAGACGGACAGAACGAGTTTGTGTCTACAATGGAAGGTAAATGATCAGACATCTACAGTTAACTTTCTGTTGTTTGCATGAGCAACATCATCACTTCCTGTTTCTCTGCTTGTGTACAGCGTATGATTTTCCCATTTATGCCACCCAGTGGCACCCGGAGAAGAACGCCTTTGAGTGGACTCGACCCCATATTGCCCACACACCTTCAGCTGTTAAAACCACGTTCTACACGGCTCAGTTTTTTGTGAATGAAGGTAAGGTTAATAATACCAATACTAATAACACACCAACAAAAATGTATCTACAGTTATATAAATATACATATACAGCCGCAGAAAAAATTTAGAGACCATTTCAGTGGTCCCTATTTATAGGTATGTGTTTAGGTAAAGTTATGACTTTTTTTGTTTCATTTTGTCAACTACCAACAAAATGTTTCTGCCAAATTTTTTATACAAATTATGTTTTTATTTGCATTTATTTACTGAAAATTGAAATTGGGAAAGCACGGTCAAAGTAAGTGGTCTCCAATCTTCAATACTTCAGAGAAAACAAGTTCAAATTCATTTCTCAATAACAAAATAATGGTTTTAAATGTATTTTAGGAAAAATGCAAAAGGTTTTTAATCTGAGTCTTGTCATGCTCTGTCTTTTTCATTTGCTGTTGGATGACTTTGTCACTCCAAAAGGTTTGTTTTTGTTGAAATTTAACAGACACTGGACTAAAATGGTCATAATACATCTAGAAATGATGATTAAAGTCAAAACTGGATTTTTTTTGCGGCTGTATATATATATATATTTACCTTCATATATCCACACACAAACAAGTACACAATTCTGTACTGGAATTCAACAGGAAATTGCGTTTCATTGTCATGAACATAATTTAATAAAACCAAAAATTATGCAAAATATAATGTCTCTTTCTCATTTGAATTTGGGGGCTTTGGGTGTCATGCACTAAGCATGCATATGCACAAATTTGTTCGTAAAATGTGCGTACGAACGTTTCAAAGGTGCTGTGTGTAATTTTTTAAAAGGATCTTTTGACAGAAATGCAAAATAATATACAAAAGTATATTTTTAGAGGTGTATAAAGATCTTTTTATAATGAACCGTTATGTTTTAATTACCTTAGAATGAGACATTTTTATCTACATACACTGAGGGTCCCCTTACGTGGAAGTCACCATTTTGTTCCGCCATGTTTCTACAGAAGCCCTAAACAGACAAGTTGTCTCCTATGATGACATTTTTCCGGTGAAGGCTATCGTAGCTTCTCTATGCGTTTCAAAAGCGATGGGTGAACAGTGGACTGACCCGTTGGTTGCAATTTGAAACCTCACCACTAGATGCCGCTAAAATTTACACACTGCACCTTTATTTTACAAATCATGATTCAACAAAAACTTTCATATTAAAATTTAAATGTATGCAAAAACTTAAGAACAACTTAGAGCACACGTGCGCAATAATCATGAACAAGGAAAAAATTTATAAAATAGTTAACACAGATGTATATTATAGGATTCTTTTTCCTTGTTCATGATTATTGCGCACGTGTGCTCTAAGTTGTTCTTACGTTTATGACATTTGGCTGACGGTTAATTGTTTGTTAAATTGTGGCGCTTATGATGATTAATTGCCTGTTTAATGCTTTGACATTTAATTTTTTTGTTTATGCAATTATTTTCACAGATTGTTGTGATTATTTAAATTAAATCTTTTTCAAGGTTTATCTGGCAGTAAATATTTATACACATTACACCTTTTTAAAACTAATCTGATACTGTCTCATTTATACAGGCGCTGCAGCTCCCCCTTGTGTTTTTTAGAGAGATGTGCAATATTCGCGGTGATCTGAAATCATCGCGATGAGGTCAAACAATCACGATGAGACGATTACTTAATCATTGTGACAGCCCTATACATTTAAAATACATTTTAGTAAGAAAGTTTTTGTTGAATCATGATTTGTAATTTAAAACGTCTATATGCACATTTTAACAACAAATTTGTGCGTACGCATGCTTAGTGAATGAGACCCAATGTTACCTGAATATTTTCTGTGGCCGGTTGAATAAACTGTTAAGACTAGTTTATCAGTTAGTCATCTTTTTTTTTTTTTTTAAATGATCATAACTGTTTAAGTGAGTTGGAATAAATTGTAGACTGCTCTCATTTCAGTCTGAAAGTAAGACTGATTGGCCTATACTAACTGCTAGTTGATCAGATTAGTCTTAACCTACTGGCTTTGTTTATGCATTCACTCCATGATGAGAAGTTTTTAATAGCTGTTTAACATATCAATTTGCCATTTAATTTCCTTTAATAATGCATTGTAAAAAGTAATGTAATGTCCTTTAAAAACTAATCTTGACCATTTCCATTGTTAATTTTGTTGCTTTCACAGCAAGAAAAAGTTTTCATAGTTTTGGCAGTACAGAGGAAGAACAGAAGGCGTTGATTTATAACTACAATCCTATCTACACTGGAACCAAAAGTCCCTTTGAACAGATCTACTTTTTTGATTAATTTATTAAACATGTATTGTTATATCCATACACTTATAAAGTGATTTTACTGTCTCTACTGTACATAAAGTAATTTTAATGTTAATTTAAAATAAGTTTACAACCTGTGATGTGTGACACTGTACAGCAAACATTTAAGAGTGGACTTCGTTTTTTATTAAATGACACAAAAATACAAAAATTTGGCATTTCATGTAAACATTTTCATTTTATACAAAAATCATCTAGATTTTCCATGTAGTGTTAACAAATCACCTGAAAACATCTCCCTGTCACATTTCTCTTCCAAATAATCTGAGATTTTAATGAAAATGATATGTTCTCAATAAAAATTCAGATTAAACAAAATGCATGTAAGAAATACTCTCATCATGCATGAATTCTTCAGTTCTTTAAATCATTTGTCGTGTGTTAAAACTGACCTGGATGTGTGTTTACCAGGCACAAAGTGAATTTATGTTTGTATGTATGGCTCCTTACATCCATATATGTGGATATAATTCATTCAGACACAGTTTAACCTACGATACAGTGCAATGTTCAATCACATGATTTCTGTGAGTTTATAAAACAGTAACCTCTTCAAGTCTCTTCTATCAGTAACAAACATCAATTGTGACTCTAGGTCAAAGGATTTCTTGACTGGTCCCATAACTAACCACCTGTTAATCCTTAACTTTAATCTTACAGTCGAGCACTAACTAATCGGATCCGTTTAACATATCAACTTCAGTCGTTATGCTCATCATAAATCACGTTATTCATTACTATCAATAGATATGACAATTATACATAAAAACTGATACATTCATATTGCCTCACGTTCAGTACCACACGACAGCAAAGTAAGATGATGTATGATGAGCACTACATCAGTCAATCTGATTGGCTCCTGACGGTCATTCAAGTCTCTGCGATTGGTCGATTGCTCTATATGGGTGAAAGCGTCTGTCTCTGTAATTGGGTGAGTTGGGGATGCCAGACGTCCACGATGAAGATGAGTCTATAGCTGTCTGCCTCCTGCCAGACCTCATGCTCGAACGAGTCGTCAAATATTAAGACCTTTCCCTCCTCCCATTCCCTATACAGACAAAAACAGCTGTTTTTTAAAGGTTCTGGTGGTCTCAGTAGTTCAGGTGGAGACCAATGATAAGTGATTTCAGTTGCATGTGTTAAACATGATATTTGTGTTTAAACTGACCTTGTCTGGTTTGTACAGCGGATTCTGCAGCCCTTTTTAGGGATGATGAGGCCTAGATGCATGCGCAGTCGACAGTTAGTGGGACCGGTATGAGGCCAAACGTGAGTACCAGGCTGCATTACTGAAAACTTGATCTGAAAAGAAAGAAAAGCGGTATTTGTATTACAATAAACTGTAGGCTACAATATGTTAGTTGGAGATGGATGCACAAATATGCTTATTGATACAGAAAATGGGTGGGCAATGTACCTGTCCTCTTTTACACCCGGTGGTTTCTGGGAAGCGTTCCAGCAGAGCACAGGTTTTAGGGACGCTACCACATGAAGAAGCAACTTTTCGGCCTGTGAAAGATTTAAGGTGCGTGCGTTAGTTTGGATGCAAACACACAGTAGCTGGGTTTCCATTCAAACGTGAAGCGAATCTTTTCAAGTTGTGCAAAAAAAAAAAAATGCGAATTAGATGCGTTTCCATAAAGTTGTTCGAGCGAATGACTGTTGTATTGGTAACCTACAACCTACTAACCAACAGTAAAAAATGCAAGGCATGCTTAGAAAATAGAGACAGGACTGCATTTAGTTACAATTGAGCAAGTTTTTGCTTGTAATTGCCAAACTGAATGCTTGATGCAGGCACAATAGGTGGGGAATTACAACGACATCAAGCCGCATATATGATAAAGACAACGGCTACATCCCAAATGTTTAAAATGCTGCCTCCGAGGCAATAAGGCACGTCTGAATGTGCAGGGAATGTGATTGGCCAAGCCTGGTCGAGTAAAAAAAAAAAAATGGGGGCCAAGAAAGCAGCTGGATCACAAAGTTTTATTTTCACGTTTTAAACCTTTTGATTAAATTTAATTAATATTGCAAATATGGGATTAGTTCTCACAAAGGCACAGAATTCATTTATGCTGCCTATGAAGGCTGTCCAAATGCATTTCCCGGAGCTGCCTTCATGCCGCTGAAGTCATTCCCTCATGAGGCAGAGAGAAAACAAGTCAGCTGCCTTATGTTTTGGACGCAGTCAACGTCAGCTGATACAGTTAGACAACCAGTCACGTGGGCTTAATGTTCGCTATGTCAGAATTTATTCTGCAAATGCGTCTCCATCTCCCATTATTCGCATAATTCAAAAACCACCTCAAGCAAGCGTAAAAAAGTTTTTGGCGAATTTGCCGTTTCCATCCCTTGTTTCTTATGCAATACTTCAAAATGCGCATAAAGTCAGTGTGATGAAAACCCAGCATTGTAATGCTAATTAATGAGCTTAATGTATATAAACATCTGCCCAATTCATAAGAGTATAAAAAGTACATTTAGATTTTTTGCTTATATCTCTGGCATCATGCAAGCTTAAACCAACACTGGTGTTTCATACAAATCCTTCAATTCTCCTGAAATAAAAGGCTTTCCATTTCAAGTTGGAAAAATGGGTTTATTCATTTCACAGATGATTTTATTCAAAGGGACTTTCAATATCTTTGAGTTAGTAAATGTAAATAAAACTCATGGAAAAGATAAAGATTCATATATTTGAATCAATAAAGTTATTTTGCACATTCACAAACCCAAAGATATAAAAATGTTAATGGGACACTCTACTTATTTTGAAAATATGCTCATTTTCCAGCTCCCCTAGAGTTAAACATTTGATTTTTACCGTTTTGGAATCCATTCAGCTAAATCTCCAGCTGATCTCTTAGCATTGCTTAGCACAATCCATTGAATCTGATTAGACCATTAGCATCACGCTAAAGAATATCCACAGAGTTTGGATATTTTTCCTATTTAAAACTTGACTCTTTTGTAGTTACATCATGTACGAAGACCGACCGAAAATTAAAAGTTGTGATTTTCTAGACAGATATAGCTAGGAACTATACTCTCATTCTGGCGTAATAATCAAGGACTTTGCTGCCGTGACATGACTGCAATGATATTACGCACTGCCCGAAAATAGTCCCCTGCTATTGAAAGTTACCAAGAAGTAACTACAGAAGAGTCAAGTTTTAAATAGGAAAAATATCAAAACTCTTTGGTTATTTTTTTGCGCGATGCTAATGGTCTAATCAGATTCAATGGATTATGCTAAGCTATGCTAAAAGTGCTAGCACCAGACCCGGAGATCAGCTGAATGGATTCCAAAACGGTAAAAATCAAATGTTTAACTCTAGGGGAGCTGGAAAATGAGCATATTTTTTAAAAAAAGTGTAATGTCCCTTTAAAAGCTCCTCCTTGTGCTTATAAATAGCACGCATTGTGAAAAGTCGTGCAATACATACACCAAATTCCCATTCTGTATTCATTTGATACGCCAATCCTTCCTGTTCACTTAATATGGCGCATCTTTTCGTGTCGTTCTATTTATTGGTTTCTCAATTTTTTTCTGTTTTTAAACCTTTGTCGCTTGGGTTTGGAGTTAGATTTGGGATTTGCTTTAGGATTCCATTTAATATATAGCTTTCTCCATGTTTTTGTCTATTTTTAAACTATGGTGGCTTGGAGTTGGGGGTTTGGGTTAGGATGTTAACAACAAAAAGGTTGTTCTAACTCAAACTCAAGCGTCAATGGTTTAAAAACAATTTTTTTTGAAAACCAATACAATAAAACAATACAAAAAGATGTGCCGTATTAAGTGAACGGGAAGGACTGGCGTATCATATGCATGCAAAATGGAAATTTGGCATTATGTATTGCATGCCTTTTCACACTGCGTGCTTTTTATAGGCATTTCATGATTACACAGTACATTACCTTGCTGCCACAGAGTAAACTGTCCCCAGTCTCCCGTCTCTCTCAGATTTTCGTCTTCTGGTAAGAACAGTCCACTGTTTCTGTCTAACACAGACAGAGCTTCGTCTCTAATGGTCAACCAGTTACGCTCCAACATCTGGAAACACAACATACAAACACTTCCTTCAGTGTTTAATATAAAAGTCATGGTCACTTTTTGATCAATCCATCCTCCAAGGTCAGGCCCATGTGTCCTTTACCCTGACCACTTTTTCCATGATTCCATGGTGTTCCCAGGACAGCCATGAGATATAATCCCTTCAGCATGTCCTGTCGCTCAGGGTCAGCCCAGACACCCTTTGGAAAAATCTTATTCAGCCGCTTGTATCCACGATTGCTATTCATAATGTTTACAATTGCATTCAAATTTACAGCGAAGACGACTAGCCAAGAAAATTGTAACGGATTCAAGACATGCAAACTTAAAAAGTTATCACCTTGACTAAATCTGTGTATCCCGTCTCTTTAGCCGTCCACCAGGGCTGAGCACGGAGTCCTGCGACGTTATACAGAGATCTCTGCCATACAGAGGCGAAGTGCCCCCGTCGATAGCCCGCCTCATACCAGTCATATGCCTACGTACAATACACCATATACATTAAGTTTATCCAAGCACAATCCTGATCTGAATTATCTTTAATTTGATGTCAGCTTACACTCTTGTCTCCTATCCGCTGTAACGCATCACCGAGGTGAAAGTAAAATCTTCCATCATCAGTGCCTGGTTCATTAGTCTCCAAACCCTCCTAAAAACACACACACACACACGTTGAGATCATTTGTGTTTAAGTATTTACATTTCTCTTTATGTGCATGAGATTTAGCATTACCCGCAGATAAGGTATGCTTTCTGCAATCTTGTTTTCAGATTTCAGTATGAACCCGTAATGCACTTTGGCAAATCCGTCATTTGGAGCAGCTGCTAAAACCTTGGGAAGATTTTCAGGAACAAAGAAGAATAAATCTCTCTACATCCCAACACTTACAGGTAAATGTGATAAGCATCTCACCTCCTTGTAAACTCGTTTTGCGGCCTCGTTGTCCCCGAGGAGCAGATATGCAACACCGAGGTCATTCTTTAGACTTGTGTCTTCTGGAAACATCTGCACTAGCTTATCCAAAGTAGCTAAAGATCCTCTTGTGCGACCTGAACGGAGATGTCAATCAAGCTTTCAAACAATACTAATATAACTCAGACTTGCTGAGAAATTGTTATGCGTGTACCTAAAAACTGCTGCCTATCCGCTCGTCTCTTTAATGTGGCTTTAATGAGGTCATGTGGTGCGTCTGGTAGTTCAGCTGCTTCTCTGTAGGTGTTTACTGCCTTCAACAGCATCTCATTACTGCGCATTTTCTCAGCTAAATCATCTTCTGCCTGAACAGAGACACACACGGTTATTCAAAAACATATGATGATCGTCTAATTTCAGAAATGAACATTTACATTTATTTGTATAGCAGACACTATAATCCAAAATTACTTTGCAACAATAAGCATAGTATACAAAATACGAAAATTGCAGAATCCTTTTAATCGATACGAGCGCTCTCTTTTTACTGGACTTTGTTCTTGTCAGTACTACATAAAACAGAATAATTAAGTGTTTTATATTGTGGTCCGAGAGATGTTTCTGCATGTTGCTTATAAATATCAGTGGTGATATCTCACACTGTTTTAATATAGTCACTTCACCGGAAAATAAGTCATCAAGTGATGACACTTTATGACACGTGTAAACAGATGCTCCAGATAAAGAGAAAATAATTGTTGAAGTGTTTAAGAACAGCGTTTAGGCCTGTGGATTATGGAGGACCACAAGAGTCATGCAAAATGTAATAAAGAACTTCGATATTTAATAACTACCTGGACAATAAAAATAGCAATTAATAGATTTGTTTAAAAATTCATTATTTAATCTATAAATAAATTAGTGCTGGGCAAAGATTAATCGCGATTAATCGCATACAAAATAAAAGTGATTTTTAGCATAATATATGAGTGTGTGCTGTGTGTAATTATTATTTATTAATAAAGAGACACACATTCATGTATGTATTTAAGAAACATTTACATGTTTATATATATTTATTTATATTTTTATATATTCTATATTAAATATAAATGTAAAAAATCGATATATAAATAAAACAATTCTGAAATAAATATATGAATGTGTGTGTGATTAAATATACATAATAATTAGACACAGTACACGCACATATATTATGAAAAAAAATAACTTTTATTTTGTATGCGATTAATCGCGATTAATCTTTGCCCAGCACTAAAATAAATATGAAATATTAATCCATTAAAAAATAGTTCAAATTAATATAACAATTTATAAAAACAACATAAAACACTCAATAAGTTCATCATTTTAAATTGCATTTATAAATTCTTAATTAAATAATGGAATTTCAAAATGTATTTCAAAAAGCGATTTAAAAAGAGAAAAAAATAACTAGATTTATAAATTGAACTACACATACAGGTTTAAAAAAGGGCATTTCCGTTTAACATTTCCGTTTTCATTTTCCCGATGGTTCTCCTTATTCTTTTCGCTATTCAATTTGCTTTTCGTTTTAGCCTCTCTATTTAGCTTTTCCGTGACTCTTTGGGTCCTCATCCGAGATTTATAAATCTGCGCATGATGTACAATCAGAGCCAATCAGCGAGCTTGTTACATCCACCTGGCCATACAGATGTGGCCTTTAAAAATGCGCGTCTCTGAGACCAGAATGCCGCGGAGACTTCCGAAATTCTGCGAGATCCCGCAAAAGGGGGGTTCGGTGGGGGACGCAGGAAATATAAAAACCTGTAGAGGGCAGGCGTGTTTCTTGTAGGCCATACTGACCACAATGTGTGTGCTCGACTTCATGCTGAGCGTATACTGTATGATATTGAAGTAACATGACACGGATTATCGATGTATAGGCGATAGACTTTGATGTCATACAAATGCATGCTTTTTGGCAAACATTTTGTTGGCGAAGTTTTCTTTTGCCAGTCACATATTCTTCATAAAAATCCGACTCAAACGCGCATCATTTGTCTTATTTTTTCCGTGTACTTACAGTAGAAGAGACGTGATGTATGATAATCGAGTCTTATAACAAAATAATTCGCGAAGACCTTTGAAGAGACCGAGCGCATTTACGCAATATCATTAACTAGTTTATCTAATTTTACATTTAGTTCATTTTTGCATCTGAACGTTTTAATAGCTTTAACATGGTTGTGGTGCGCTTTTCTGCATTACTGAACAGTAGGCTACTTTTTATATTATTATGTTTCCCTTTACATGGTATGAAACACGATAAAAGTATGCATTGGTGTTTAATACATTTCACTGAGAATTTGTATAATATGTTATACTTTTGTACTAAGGAAATAAAATCATATTGTGAGTGTAAATATTCATAAATTCGAGGAGTTTCTGATGTGTTTGTCATCGGCAAAATGCGCAGTTTCTTTGTTGCTGATTAAAAACCGTTGGCTATGTGATTGTTTAAAATTGACATTTTTTCTACTTATTATTAATTTATTTTTTGCCTACATTTACTCAATTAATATCAATGTGAAAATATAAGTAAATCATACTTCAAGTTAGGCGTAAAACTTACACATTTTTGATGTCAAATATAAATAATAATAATTTGAAATATGCAATTATTACAGTTTTAAAAACTTAAATATATTACTCTGACCTTTTTAAATATATTGACTAAAATAATCTGTAAATGTAATACTTATATTATTAAGGCGTATACATCAAATATATATGTACATTTTACACAAAATATCTGTTCTATTTTTAGTAATTTATTTTCCAACTAAAAAAATCGCATAACTGCATTAAGAGATTTTATTAAGTTACTTTAATCATTTATTTTAGAGATATTTACAAAGCCACTGAATCATTTTTAACAGTGTGTACATTATGACCTTACGGTAGACTATTATTAAATGCATATAAATAAAAATATGTAAAACTAAATAAAAAAGATATCATACACGGACTGTATGTAAGCATACGTTTTCTTGTTCGGTGCACGTGGGTTTTAAATGCCGTTTTTCTAAAGAAGAATTTTAAAACTTTATTGGTGGTAGTTGAGAAGAATTCCTTTTTCCATTTCTAAATCATTTTGAGCGCAATATAAATATATCATGTTGTTATTCTTATTATATAAGAATACGCAATTTTTACAACATTTTTAACATATAGAAAATACACGTTAAGCATGTTGTGTGTATTTCCTAATTACAAGCTTTTGATGAAATTGCACCAAAACTAAACGTGCATAAAAACATAAAAAAGTCATTTAAATAAGCGAAAAAATATTTTTTATGAGCTCAAAAATTTGAATAGGCTATAATGTGCTATTGCTGAAAATTGCCCATCTCTAAAGGAGAGTATTCATCTTTAAAGTTTAAGAAACAAAAAAGTACTGATAAGCATTCTCAAACATATATATTCTGCAAGCACTCATTTATCCATAATGATGTAATTTATTTTTAATAACATATTGTCGCTGTCGGGCAAAGATACTTTCTGGACACTAAGACCATGTCTATGGGTTCAAGAATAACAAAATATTGGCCATTTGAAACTCGAAAGTCTTCACTTTATTTTGTCCCATTGTTTTCCATTTTGCGTGTGGTAAAACTCCTGTGCGCGTCGTTCAAATTCATTGAAATTTCGTTCACTTGTAGTTTAGCAAGTATGTATAATACAATTTCAATAATGTTTTTACACTGCACATCGTCTGAGGAAATCCGAAATTGCGTCGAGGGGAACCAAGCTGACAGCCGCGACAGCAGAGATTGTCACGTACCTACAGAAGGGTATTGGAAAAAGCTTGCATCTGACCTGCAGCGATATCATTCTGGCTTGTTGGGATGTCAGCCAGCGAGAGTCCTCTGATTCTGACCTTGTTCTTTTACTCCTCAGAGTCTAAAACCAGGAGGGCATATTAAGTATTCATTGTATTTTCATTTTAACAGAGCAGCTATGGTTGCGCGTTTCACACACCTCTCCAAACCACGTTGTTAACACTATGCTTGTTCGACTTCATGCGGCGCCGCAAGAACCGACAGCCGGATGACGTCAGAGTACCGCGAGAATGATTCAAGAAATCATATTTCGCCTCGCTCTCGCGATACTGTGACGTCTTCTGGCTGTCGATTCTCGGGGCGCCGCGTGAAGTCGAACAAGCCTATTGACAGCAGCAAAAGCTACGCATGCGCTTTTAACTTGTAAAACTCAAAGGTGTATATGGGTAATGTAGTCTCTGCTCTCGGTGGGACGAATTAGGTAGCTTGCATTGTGAAGGGCGCTTTGAAAAGCGGCAGCGCAGCCAAATAATTAAATTAAGCCTCTGATTTAAACAGATGTGCAAATGAGCGTTCTGGTACGCTAGAAGTACGTTCTGGGCGCAGGGAGAGATGGTGGTACGCTCAAGAGCTATATTTGGAAGTGGCGGTACTGTGTACTGGCGCCTACCGGCCCACATTAAAGCACTGGCAGTAGCAAAGGTAGACGGCCCTTTGAAAAGCAAAAGAAAGCTGATAAAAATGAGAAACCTACACTGAAATAAATTGGAGTAGGATTTAGGCTACTTAACAAAATCTAAACATTTTTCACTCAGAAAATGCTAGTAAATATAAACAAAATTATCAGCAGCTTTAACTTTATTACTTTTTTAATTTTAAATCACTCTTTGTTTCAGCGATGTTTATAAATATACTATATTTTTGCATTTTGATTACAAACTGTTCTACACTGAAAAGAAACTAATGTAATCTTCCTGATTTAATCACGTAAAACACGAGTCTAAACACAAGCACCACTTTTCTGAATGATGATAATCACAAACATCCCAGAGTTTGTAAACCAATTGTTTGTAAAACATATTTAATGCTAACTTTACTTAAAAATTCAGAAAATATTTTTTACAGTGTATAAATAAAAAGACATGAAGGAAGTTAATTCCAAAATGTAATTAATTGTACATGGTTTAGCTGCTTGTTTTAGCAGCTACCAGTGACAGAGAGTCAAAAAATTAAAAACCACCCACCCCTAGGTCTGCCAATTCTTTGCCAACCCCCAATGCTAATCGATCACCTCACGAAAGAAAACCGGTTTATCCAGTTTTCACCAGCGTGTTGGGTTTTAATATCAACCCTTGCAGTTTCTTTGTTAAAATGTAATTTAAGCAAATAGGCCTAATACATACGCTGTATGTTATTTTAAATGAATGTTTATAACTTATAAAATTAAGTGGATATCAGGTAACTTAATTTGACATATGTTGATATAACCTAGGCTCTTAAGTCCCACGCAATCACCATGCGACACACGCATTTCTGTCAGTTCACACGCTCACACACCAAACCTTGTAAGCTATTTATCACGCTGAGAAGTAAAATAGAACTTTTCCTGCTATACAAATTAATAAAGGAGGTGCTGGTATACAGAGCATTTCTGTCGAGTTTAGCAGTACATTTTTTAGGTGTGGTCAACTTTACGCAGCGCCACAAGAACCGACAAGCAGATGACATCAGAGTACCGCGAGAAATAAAGCGGAGGAGGTCGGGTTTAAATCGCTCTCGCGGTACTCTGATGTCATCCACTCATGTTTGAGTCTGTATCAGATGAAAATACAGATTTTGAGGAACAACTTATTGTTTGGAGATTGTCAATGGACGTTTCTGAGTGTTATGTTTGTTTTTTCAGTGTAGACCTGCAAAACGCCAAATGCATAAAAATTAATTAATATGGTAATGTCTTAGCATGATATGTTTTCTAAAATGTTTAAAAATGAACAAATCAGTTGTGCGAAACTACACAGAATTTTTTTTTAATGAAACATATTCAATGGTTACAGTGCCTCATGGTGGGGTTGAACTTTGCCCCACAGCCACCGTTCTGGGAAACTGCCTAGCTTAGTAATTCAGGCTAATCTTTAGCTAAATCATTCACATGGTTTTATACATTAGCCTATCACAAATATTTATGGTATGAATATTTAGACCTGGATAAATCTACTTTAACATAACAGCCTTTATACCTGGTATGTATAAATTTTACTTTGATAGGATAAAAACTGTTTTTTTTTTTTTGTTAAAAAAAATCATACTTTAATCATAACTCTTTAATTTGTCCTTCTCTTTAACATATAAATTATGGTTGCTACCTGTATTTGTGGTCACACGGCTACAAATCTGTATGGTTGCCTAGATAAAGGGGGTGGGTCAACTTACCCACTGGCTCACTTTGCCCCACTCTCCCCTACTTGGTATTGAGAAACGGGCATTGTTTATCGAAGCCGGAGCGCGAGCTACAAACTACAGAGCGAGTGCGCGGGTGCACAATGGTGAAAGAGCAACACACGATGTAAATAACTAAACCAGTGCTCGCAGTACACTCTAAAAAAACAAACGGTGCTATATAGCACCAAAACAATTGCTTTGGATCGTAACGATAGAAGAACCATTTTAGTGCCATATAGCACCGGTGAAGAACCAGTGAAGCACCAGTGAAGCACCAGTGAAGCACCAGTGAAGCACCAGTGTAGAACCATATAGGGGCCATATAGCACCACATATGGTTCTACATAGCACTATATGGTTCTACACAGGTGCTTCACTGGTGCTTCACTGGTGCTTCACTGGTTCTTCACCGGTGCTATATGGCACTAAAAATGGTTCTTCTATCGTTACGATCCAAAGCAACTGTTTTGGTGCTATATAGCACCGTTTGTTTTTTAGAGTGTACAGACGCTTTATATTTTAGCGTACTGCGTACCTTCACTTTCTTTTGCGTGCCACCACTTCTCATGTTGCTGGTACTTTGCCTTAAAGAGTCAAAGGGCGTTTCTATGTGGCACTGCGCAGACAGTTCGGCAACGAAGACATCAAAGTACCGCGAGAGCAAGTCGAAATGTTACAAATGGTTTGACTTTACCTTTGCTCTCGCGGTACTCTGATGTCATACGCCGACCAGTCAGCGCCGCACCATTTAAAGTCGAACACACAAAGCGTCAAGGCAGGGCCGCTGGAAGTCATTTTGAACAGGGGGTGCTGTGAATTTTTTAACCAAAAAAACCTATGAGCCTATAGGCCTATTTAAAATACATTTTAAAAATAAATACATTGAGATTTACTACTTTATTGTCATATACACTTCAGGGCACACAGCCAGGGTCTGAAACACACAGACATCATCAGTTCTCAGATGAATATGCGCTATTAATCAGAAGCAAAAATACTTATCCCAGGGGGAATTACTTTCGTTACAATTTACATACAACATATAATATTATAACAACATATAATATTAATTAAACTTCACAATTTTCAATGTCCATGCGGACGAACATATTTTACTTTCGTTTTTAAGTTAGAATCACACGACAGATGTAAAATATTCTCACATTAACATACCTAGTATATTTTTATATAGATCTTTTTTTTACTAAATAGTACTATTACTGTCTTTTTTAAACTTATAAATAATTCATAATTTGAACAAAAATAATGATGGGTTTAGTTCTGATATTGTATACTTTTATAAAGAAATACATGGTGTATAATTACATTTTTAGAATAGGCTTTATATAAGGTTTGTACTGTAAAAATACTCTATTTGTTACAAACAAAAGATAAAGAATTTACAAACGTGTGGAGAGCCATTTCAGCACTTGGACAGCGAAATGTTTTTTTTTTAAAGCATTACTTAAAATGTTTTCTCATCTCACCATATCTACAGGTGCAGAGTCATTATATACAATAAATCCGTTGGGTAGCATTAAAAAAAAAAACATTTAAAAGTAGATGCATTTGTTTAAAGCAAAGCATTTATTTACTTAGCTACAGATGAAGCAGCTATTTAAGCCTTCTAACGTCTCATAATTGGTCATCATTTATGTCCAAGAGACTCAATAATAATCTGTTACATTTTAATCCTTTAATTTTTCATATTAAAAAGCGTTTTTGTGCTGCTGCGCATCCATGTAGGCTATGTAATAAACAAACCCGCGTTGTCATTCCGTTAATACGCATATTATCAATGCGCTCTTTACTCGCCCAGAAAAAACTCGCGTCGCGCATTGCGCCGGTTGTATAATAGAAATTCCAAAGTCTCTCATGAGCTAGGGGACGAATGTCCAGGGAGTTCAGTATTTCTGTGTGGGCATGCATCAGGGAAAGGTGTGTGAGTCTTTTCCAACCCAGTCTCCTGAGGTTGCGTATAAATAGCACGAAGTGTAAAACTCGTGCAATACATACGCCAAATTCCACTTTGGCGTGCATATGATACGCAAGTCCTCCCCATTCACTTAAACGGGGCATCTTTGTCGTTTTATTTATTGGTTTCTCAATTTAAGACGCAAGACAAAGAAAGTGCGCTCGGATGAGGCCACGGATAGGCACAGACAGTAATGAAATTAAAATCCAAAATACACGTAATAACCTAAGTGTGTCAAAAATAATTTCCTAAAATATTCATAAGTAATATATCAATTGTGCAAAATATTTTTACTTAAAAATATATATATTTCTCGCTTTTCCGCGACCATGCGTCAAGTTCTGGAGGAAAAGGATACTTGCCCGGATCCCACGCACGCATCTGCAGTTATATACATTTTACAAAACCGGTATTCATTAGATTTTAAGAACTTTTTTGCCACTTTTAAAACTGTAAAACTAAATAAAAAAGAAATCATATGCCGATTGAGCATGTAAGCATATGTTTTCTTGTTCGCTCCACGCAACACGGGTTTAAACGCCGTTTTTTTTCTAAAGAATAATGTTTAAACTTTATTGGTGGTGGTTGAGAATAATTTATATTGCAGAATAATGTATATTGCATTTTAGCGCAATATAAATGTATCATTGTTATTCTTAATATAAAAGAATACTAATATATTTTTTACAACATTTTTAACTTTAAAACATACATATAAAGATGCTTTGTACAATAGCTTTGCTTCTGACAACAATTTTCTGTAATAAATCAGTAAATCAATCACAAAATGTGTTGAAAGTGGCGAATAAAATGCTTGTCAATTCAAACAAAGGTGTATAAAACCGCTTTAATTAACAATAACTAAACTGTGCTCTTTTGCATACCTCTACTTTTCTCACGTCTTTCTTTATACCACCTTTATCTTTTTAAAATCTTGCCACTTTTAGAAATAATTTGTTTGCATTTTTTGTATACTGCACACTTTATTTGCATCAACTATACCCATAATAACATTTTCTACGTTTTTCTTTCAATAAAAATAAACTTATTTATTATTGTCTTAACTTAAAACTTTGTTTTTTAATTTATAAATTAGATTTTATATAAATAAGTTTTAAAAGTGTTGACTGCGAACGTCTGAGATAAGATATCTGGAAGGACCTATAATATACGCCTATAATATATGTACATTTTAAATTAAAATGTCTGTTCTATTTCTAGCCATTTATTTTGTTTTGACCAACTAAAAAATACATAAGTGACATTAAGAGATTTTATAAAGTTACTTTAATCCATTATTTTAGTAATATATTTACAAAGCCACTGAATATTTTTACTGTTATGAATAACGGCTGAAAGGATAAAAAAAAATCATAACACTGACTGCCTATATGCGCAAGAAAGGTATTACTAAAGTTTTAAATATTTAAAACTAAATAAAGATATCATATGCCCACTGTACAGTATGTAAGCATAGGCCCATGTTTTCTTGTTCGCTCTGCGTGGGTTTAAACGCCGTTTTTAAAGAATATTTTTTAAACTTTATTGGTGGTGGTTGAGAAGAATTCCTCTTTCCATATGTAAAGCAATTTATGCTAATATATTTTTACAACATTTTTAACTTTAAAACATGTATTTTTATACCACATGAATCTCTTTAAAATATTAATACTTTTAGAAAAACTGACATGATTATTAATATTATGAACAAACAATGAAACGGTGTCAAAATTCGACAACACAAATAATTAAGATATTCATTGTAAATAGAGTTAAGTGTATTAGGCTCACACTAAATTCTTTGTTGCACTTAGTATAAATGCCCATTGCACGTACAGTCATCTTTATATATGTATGCGCTGTTATGCTGGCAAGAATTGGTTGACGTCACTTTGCTGTTTTAATAGAAATGTTAAATATTCAGCAATGCCCTTATTAACTTCTGGAAACAACCGCAATGACAACGCATATAAAAATGTAGTTTTTTATGCGCCACCTGGTGGATTTTCTGTGAAGCGAAACACATTAAGGGAAAAGGGAAAGTAGCCCCCCCCGAAAACACTTGCAGAATTCTGCGTGACTCCGCGAGACGATTTGGCGAATGCCGCGGGAGAAAACGCGCGTTTTTAAAGGCCACATCTGTAGCTAATTTGCATTTCTCATTTGACCATTTGCAAGGACCCAAAGAGTCACGGAAAAGCTAAATAGAGAGGCTAAAACGAAAAACAAATCCAATAGCGAAAAGAATAAGGAGAACCATCGGGAAAATGAAAACAGAAATGTAAAACGGAAATGCACTTTTAAATGCCTAATTTAAACCTGTATTTGTAGTTCAATTTATAAATCTAGTTATTTATTTCTCTTTTTAAATCACTTTTTGAAATACATTTTGAAATTCCATTATTTAATTAAGAATTTATAAATGCAATTTAAAATGATGAACTTATTGAGTGTTTTATGTTGTTTTTGTAAATTGTTATATTAATTTGAACTATTTATTAATGGATTAATATTTCATTTCTACGTTATTTTTATAATCTCACTTTTTATTGCCTAATAAAATGTTACATAATGATTATTTTGTAACTTTGTCTATTTATTTATAGATTAATTAATGAATTTTTAAACAAATCTATTAATTGCTATTTTTATTGTCCAGGTAGTTATTAAATATTAAAGTTCTTTATTACATTTTGCATGACTCTTGTAGTCCTCCATACTGGTGGCAGCTTTTTCCAGTCACAGATATGTGAGCGTATGACTCACGTGTTTAAGAAAGCCTCCCTCACTAATTGTAAAATGACCAGTAGGTGGCAGAATGATACAAACGGTCAAGCGGTTACTGTTATGTTATCAGTAGAATATCTCACGGCTGGGCAGGGCTCTTAGCCAATCAGATTGAGAACCAGAAAGTTGTATAAAGTAAATGATCTCACTGGTAGAGTATGCTAAGTTATGTATGCTTTGCACTACTTTATTCATACTGTATACATGCTCTATCATACTTTATATCTTTTCATTGATATTTCACACTACTTAATAATACCTCATTAGTAATGTAAACTGCTCATTTATATTGTACACTCTCTCATCCATACTCTATACAAGCTCATTCATACTGTCCATTATATAAAAGATATCGTATAATACCTCAATGATGGCATTACTGCTTGTTAGAAGCAGAACAGATTTGAGTTTATATTTTCTGATGTGCGTGTGATCTAAACAGTGATGTTGACTTGAGTTTGTGTTACCTGTGCTTTGCCATATCGACACCTGGGGCTGTGAGGGTACTTTTGGATAAGAGCTTCAAAAGCACGAAGAGATTCCTCAGCATTTCCCTGGAAAGAGTATTTTTAAACGTTAGACGTTTTTAAAAGCAATTGTAAGGTGAACTATTTTTCCAACCCTATATGTTTTTACCTTTTTGCGCAACTTCTCTGCAGCGTTGATCTCCGATTTGATGGTTTTGTCAAATTTATTAAGGAGTTTTGGTTTCTTCTTTTTGGCTGTGTAGAAAGATGTCAGACCTTCAAATAAAAGGATATCATCAATGGATTAACAGTGTTAAAGTGAGCTGAGCTTACCTTCTGTCTCTGGTGTTTGTTCATCTGTTGATTCTGAATGTGTTACAGGTGTAGAAACTGATTCTGATTCAGCTTGAGTTGCTATTGGTGGCTCTGTTTTGAGTTGAGTTGTAGGATCTGTTGTGGACTCTACTGAAATCTCATCACTGGGTGTAGATTCAGATTGAGGCTGTGCTGTAGGCTCTTAAATAGACACACATTTTGTAAAAATGTGTAAATAATAAAAAAAAAGAATTGTGCATGCATTACTTTTGTTTTCAACAGGGAGAGATTGTGCATCTTATTCTAAAATGCAACAAATTCAATTGTTTAAAAACAATGTCTGCCTTTCATGGCAAAATAAAATTGTGTATTAAGAATATAACTATTTTTGTTAGGTTACCATTGTTAGAAATAACTGACTCTGTATCTTTCTCACTCGAACGCAATGTTTCTTCCGATTTTATGTTTATTTCTTCTGATGAACCTAAAAAAGGACCAATAGTGAAATTTATGAACAATGGAACAAGAAATACAAAATTTTGTTTCATGCTATTTCTTGTTACATGACAACAAAATGACTAACAGGGCCATTCCACCGAATCTGTGCCATTTCTGTCCCCAGGATATTATATGTATAAAAATACATTTTATTATTTATTATTATTAAGTGTCCTGCATGTTCGTCTAACACCAAATTTAAACTATATAATTTAAAACAATAAAAGAAAATAGAAAACTGCATTTTTATCCATCCCTGCTTTCTAGTTATATATTTTACCTTAAAATATAAAGCATAAAATCCTTCAGATATCTTTATTTTTTGCATTTTTGTGTGGGTCCATATCTTTGCTTTAAAGGGGACATATCACAATACCTTTTTAAGAGGTAAAATAAAGTCTTTGGTCTCCCCAAGGAATACACCACAAGTCACATTTTTAAAAGGAAGTGACATCATCTGGATCTTCCGAAGAGCATGCGAAGATCACTTTTCTTATTTTTTTCTGTATATTTAATGATATTGATGCTATGCCTGTGAATGACAATCTTAATGTTCAGTCCTGTTATATTATTTCTTTGATGTTATGGGTTTATTTCTAAATAAAAACATTTGGTAAATCACTAGAATTTACTAAGTGCTATTAGCACACATTTAATGCAGCTATATTTCATGTATTTGCTCAATCTATGCTAAAAACTCAGTCCTGTTACTTTCAGTCCTGTTACAAAAATGCCTCCATCCTCCATAAAGAAACCATGTTAAAAATAAACTAGTTACCTAGAATGACCAATACTCATTTTGAAAAGTAAAATATGTGTGTTATTAGATTTAGTGATTAAAAAATTACTTTAATTTTGTTGAGTTACAACATGCAAATGGCACAGATTCGGTGGAATGGCCCAACAGCATTTAGCAGACAAACCTTTGTAAAAAATAATATTCATATTTAAAACAACTATGCTTTACTACTAATAATTTATTTTAAAATATAATAAAATATTATGAAAGAAAAAGCAGTCTACCCTTCTTAGGTACAGTTAATAAAGTATCTCTATAAAAACATCCAGACATACAGAAAGAGTGTGAAGTTCACCCAACGATGAACAGTAAACATTACCCAAACTGATAAGGATCTTTTGAATGGTTTCCTTACCTTTTTCTAAAGGGTTTTCATGTGATGTCACAGGTCTCTCTTTCAGTCCTGAAAACAAAATCCCAGAATGTTTGACACAACTATTTTTGTATTGTGGGATATAATATCCAGTGTATTGTGTGTATAATCCAGTGTATAATATCATGCTATAATTTTGAGGCTATATTGCCCACCCCTAGCACCAACTAAGCAGTCACAACTTTGTTTTTAGCGTTGTAATAAGATTATAAATCATATAAATGGGAGCTCTTCAGTGTGCAGATTTTTTCTTTGTTATTTGTACTATATATTCGATCCTACATCCGTACTTGACATGGATGTGCGTGATTTTTTTTGTCTCACGATATGTCATTACCATGTACAGTTTTACATATACAGCAAGCTAAGCTAATGTTAGCAGTCTTCTACTAAGCAAACTGACAGGGTGACAGTGGCAAAGAACCAAAACTCCAATTGTGGAGGAGAAACCAGGCTTAGCTGATAGGGTCAGATCTCCTACGACATGCTATAGCCGCACTGCGTAACTTTTGGTTAAAGTGGTAGCTTATAATAGTGATTATTAATTTTATATTGGTTTAAAACTGTCAGGTAAAATTTTGTGGCAGATGTCAAGTAAGTGAAGAATGATAATAAAAATATCATTAATTATATCAGAATTAATATACACACCTGACATGGTTACCTAGTTCTAGTTTAAGTCAATGAAATAGAACTAAACTCTTATGACTTTTTCACACTTGAATATCTTTCACACAGTGTGTTGCTCCCAGAAAATTGCCCAAAAATGTCCAGAGTGCCTTCTGTGTGAATGCAAACACTTCCTGGAATTGATTATGGGATCGTTCCCAAAAGGGGACCTACTGTGGTAACATTGCCTATTGCCTTAACATTTCAGGAACCCGTATTGTGTTAACAAAAACAAATGGCTTTTGTGGACTAAATGCAACTTCTGGTAAACCTCCACATATAATCAATAGCAACAATGTCCCTATACAGTAGTTTATTTCTTATAACAAGATAAATAAATGACAATAACCTTCATTCAGACACACACACACACACACACACACAAACCAGGTCATGTATCAACCAGACTTTTTTAGGAAAAAGATTTCACATTTATTGGAATCAATAACCTACAGTAATTTAACATCTCGACACACATAATTTTTTCAATGAACATACTTAATAAACTTTTTTAAAGGATTAAAAGAGTTTTTTTAACAAACACTGATCTGTGTTTAAACAGTATGATATGCATGCTTCTGTCTAAACTCAAGACCAAAAACCATACCTATAATAACTAAGATATAGGTAACTAATTTAAATAATTTAGGTATTAAACGAAATCACTACTGACAGGGCGTAGTACATTGGAAAATATAGATACTCTATGCAAACACATATACTGTACAGGTTAAAACGCAATACTAGTCCAAAATCACATGCCCACCTTTCAGTTGAAATGTATATTAAAATGTAAAAGCTAAATTAAATATGTATCCTATTTACATTGGGAGAGGAACCAAAGAGATTTTATCACCCAAATTTAGAAAAAGCACCAGATTTAGACATCATTTGTCCATGATATCAACACACCACAAATCAAATGGTCATTCTTTATTCTTTTGAAAACTATGTTTGTGAGGATGTTAATCCGAAGATGTTTTTTTTTCAGAAATTAGAAAAAGTTTAATTTGCAGATAATACTGATGTTCTGACTGTAATACTAATTAATTGTCCATGTTACCAGCACACAATACCAGTACTGTGTGTTGTTGACCCATATATGCAATGACAAGAAATTAGCAATGTGTTTACAACAAACCCCTATAAAGTCTCAAACATCATTCTAAAAACTAAATAATGCCAGAAAAACATGGTTGATCACAACAACATAAACAGATCAACTGAGAGACTACATTCAAATATTTGCACTTTCAAAACATCACTTGTCACACTTTAATATTATTTAAGTAAACTGCAATATAAACAAAAACCGTAATGTAATTCAAACATAATCAGCTGAAAAGAAACAGTAACCAGTTACATTTTAAATGTAAATACTCCTATAGATTCATATACAGTACACTATAGTACTAGTGTACTAGTGTACAAAGGGCAAAAATGTGCTAGACATCCATGACATTCAGTCATTTATTAAATTAATTCATAAATGACTGTATATGCAAGTTAATCCTCATTATACTTTAGCACGTTCATCTTACGTCATACAATCTCATTTACTGGCTCAGATAACACAATACTTATCTTATAATAACAGATAAGTGATCAATATGATCGGTGGTGTGTGCGTGGTCAACATTCGTTGTACCTACATGAGTTGCTTTATGTAAGATGTTAACAAACATCAGCACAATGCAAAAAGACTTTCTCCAATAACAACAGAGGACAATCTGTGTGCAGAACTGGACATTTTGTCTCTGTTTATGTCCCTTGTTACAGTCTGTCACAATGCTGAACTCACGTAAATGCATTTTATGATTTCAGTTGTATAATTTTTTGTTCAGAAAACAACAACCAACATTTTTGCTGCCTCTAAAACAAAAGTCTGTTTTTAAGAAACTACTAACAAACTACTCTGTATGAGATACAAGATAAAACATTCAAGTCAAATTAAGTTAACTATATTAAATCTAATAATAATATCAATAACTTTACTTTTAAACTGTAAAAAGGGAAAGTTGCATCTAATTCTTTAAGTGAAAAAAGAATTAGGTGAAAAAAATAAAAAAATTACTTCAAATGGTAACACCATTTAAGCTAAATTGAAGTAACTTTTTAAAGTGAATCCAACTTTCACTTTAGAGTTAACTACAAATGACAAACAAAAAGTTATACATTAAACCTATTAAAGTAAACCATATACATTTATTTAAAAAATATACCAAGATAATACACGGCTTAACAACGGATAGCCCGATGGCCCAGGGCCAACATGAACGATGCTTGAGCCAGTTGACAGAAGTGTCACTTCTCCGATCGTCACTAAAGTTTATCATTTGCATGTGTTTTAGGCCTTGCCTATTTTAATATACAAGCAAAGAAGATGCGAAAAAGAGGGCCTTGTCAATGTGCTATTCACACGTTGTTTAAGTTCTGTGTTTGCGCATGGAAAGTCACATCTTAAAGTTTCACACAGCGCCCAAATACTGAGTTCGCACTTTCTTGCATTTTTAACGAACATATTTACACAAAATGATTTTGTGTCAACATAAACAGAAATGACTTACTAAACTAATAAAACCTGCAAGCCACACTAATTCATATGATTAATAGCAACATGAATTCAATATTTTTCTACAACAAAGACTTTAATGAATCACTGAATTATTGATTCGAACAGTGAATCGTTTTATATGAACCATCTAAACGTGCAGATATGCAGAAATGAGTGAACTTCTCAATGACTCTTAAGATGGAGTTTAGCCGAGCAGATCTGAATATCAGTTTTTTCACTTGTAAAGGTGTACACTGTACTAAAAACAGCACTGCAGTATTTAGTTATACTGAAAATGCTACACTGTTCTAAAAACAGTCGAGTTATTGTCACGCTACATAAAATGTTAGTAATGTGACTTCTGCTGCAGGTAAAGAGATAAATTCACTTTGTATTAACCTTTATTTAATCAAAGGTTTACATCGCTTCACATGTGGTTATACATTCAATTATTTATCATCAATTTCGGTTTCTCTTGTTTGAGGACTTAAGGAGACCGTGAGTGGATATTTTGTTCTTTTTGTTATTCTTTTCATCTTTCTTCTTTTCATCATCTGCATCTTTCTCATTCTCTGATTGGTCAGCCTTTCGTCCTTTAGTTGTCTTTTCCTTTGTTTGTGTCTCTTTGTCTTTTTCTGTCTCAGCTAGTTTAGCTTTTGCACTTTTTACTTTTTCATCTTTGTCGTTTTCTGATTTCTTTGAAGCAAGTTTCTCTTTTTCTGCTCTCCCTTTCTCTGCCTTTTCTTTGGCCAATCTTTCTTTCTCCAATCTCTCTTTTTCCAATCTTTCTTTTTCAGCTTTTTCTTTGGCCAATCTTTCTTTCTCCAATCTCTCTTTTTCCAATCTTTCTTTTTCAGCTTTTTCTTTGGCCAATCTTTCTTTCTCAGCTTTTTCTTTGGCCAATCTTTCTTTCTCCAATCTCTCTTTTTCCAATCTTTCTTTCTCAGCTTTTTCTTTGGCGAGTCTTTCTTTCTCCAATCGCTCTTTTTCTGCTTTTTCTTTGGCCAATCTCTCTTTTTCTGCTTTTTCTTTCTCCAATCTTTCTTTCTCAGCTTTTTCTTTGGCCAATCTTTCTTTCTCTGCTTTTTCTTTGGCCAATCTTTCTTTCTCCAATCTCTCTTTTTCCAATCTTTCTTTTTCAGCTTTTTCTTTGGCCAATCTCTCTTTTTCCAATCTTTCTTTTTCAGCTTTTTCTTTGGCCAATCTTTCTTTCTCTGCTTTTTCTGTGGCCAATCTTTCTTTCTCCAATCTTTCTTTCTCTGCTTTTTCTTTGGCCAATCTTTCTTTCTCTAATCTCTCTTTTTCTAATCTCTCTTTTTCTGCTTTTTCTTTGGCCAATCTTTCTTTCTCCGCTTTTTCTTTGGCCAATCTTTCTTTCTCCAATCTCTCTTTTTCCAATCTTTCTTTCTCAGCTTTTTCTTTGGCCAATCTTTCTTTCTCCAATCTCTCTTTTTCCAATCTTTCTTTCTCAGCTTTTTCTTTGGCCAATCTTTCTTTCTCCAATCTCTCTTTTTCCAATCTTTCTTTCTCCGCTTTTTCTTTGGCCAATCTTTCTTTTTCAGCTTTTTCTTTGGCCAATCTTTCTTTCTCCAATCTCTCTTTTTCCAATCTTTCTTTCTCCGCTTTTTCTTTGGCCAATCTTTCTTTCTCCGCTTTTTCTTTGGCCAATCTTTCTTTTTCTAATCTTTCTTTTTCCAATCTTTCTTTTTCAGCTTTTTCTTTGGCCAATCTTTCTTTCTCCAATCTCTCTTTTTCCAATCTTTCTTTCTCCGCTTTTTCTTTGGCCAATCTTTCTTTCTCCACTTTTTCTTTGGCCAATCTTTCTTTTTCTAATCTCTCTTTTTCTAATCTTTCTTTTTCTAATCTCTCTTTTTCCAGTCTTTCCTTCTCCACTTTTTCATTGGCCAATCTTTCTTTTTCTAATCTCTCTTTCTCCAATCGTTCTTTCTCAGCCTTTTCTTTCTCCAATCTTTCCTTCTCTGCCTTTTCTTTGGCCAATCTTTCTTTTTCTAATCTCTCTTTTTCCAATCTTTCCTTCTCCGCTTTTTCTTTGGCCAATCTTTCTTTTTCTGCTCTCTCTTTCTCCGCCTTTAGCATGGCTAGTTTCTCTTGTTCTATTCGTTCTTGTTCTTTTCGAAGTTTAGCTTCTGCTTCCTCTTTGGCTTTCTTAGCAGCAAGAGCAGCTTGTCTATCTTCTTCCTCTTTAGCCAAAACATTACGGACCTCAGCAAGGGCTAATTTGGCGATCTTTTTGGCTTCAATCTTCTCATGAATCAATCGTAACTGCTCCTTCAGAGCTGCTTTTAGCTTTCGCCCAACGTCTCTGGTGGGAAGCTCTGAGAACGAGGGGACAAAATACTGAGTTCACATCTCTAGACACTCATCTTGCTTTTCCCATGCAAACATTTAAACCAAGCTGCTGAGCCGTCTTACGCCTGAGTAATGTTAATAATGGTCATAATACGTAAGTAGGTTAAAACACACACACCTAAAGCATTTATTTTTATTTAGATGTTTATATTCACACCATAATCTGTGACCTTTCTAAACTATATTAAGAATGTTTTAATTTAGAGAGCGGTGAAGAAAGTAAAACGTCTTAGCTAGACATTAAGATAATGACATTTAAAATAAAGTCTATTCTGTTCATAGATAAATGTCATAAAAACATTTATCTAAAATGTGGCCACATCTTTATGCATTATCAAACAGACCACAGTAAAATGCATGGTATCATGCACACTATGAAGCTGTTTTAGTGTTGCTAAAGGTAGTTACACAACACATCATCTTATCACAGTTGTGGTTTAGGATATTATCATGCATGCACAAAAATTAATTGTGCATCTGTCAACAGAACCCATGCTAGATACCTTTGTCCTTCTCTGGCCCCACTTCTTTTGCTCTCTCATCTGCATTAAATGTGGGACACACAGCAAGTTAAGATTTTTGCCTAAAAGTTAAATCCGTGTTTGCAATCAAGCAACAACACATGGCCCAAAACATCAACAATCCAATATCCCATACTGATCCAAGACACACTATCACATACAACACCCTACGTAGGCAACGAGCAATAGACCCAACATAGCTCCCAGGTTTCAAATTAGCATCATCCAAGCACAAATTACATGACAAAACAAAATAATCAAATTATTCAGTGCCATTACAGCTAGGAAGAGTCAGGATAAATAACCCAGCTTAAGAAAGCTGAAGAAAGGAAGCCATATACACACAGGGTGGCATTAAGGTATGTCAATTTTCATTATTGGGTTAACTATTCCTTTAATATCAGGAATACTGAAGCCGTATTTGTGGCCTATATACATGCAAAGAGTCTAGAAGGTAATGCAACTTAATGCAAGCTTATTACAAGTACCAGTAATCACAGAATCACAAAACGTTTTCATTACTGTAGTGATTACATTACTTGACCTTTATGTTACATGTTGCACCATGCAAAGAAAAACATAGTGATGCATCAGTCAACCACAACACAGTTCACTACACAGCTGATCAAGTTTGTATGTCAAGGGCCAATGCAATTTTACAGACCTCATTTGATAAGCTAACATGCCTTTTTTCAAGTCTTCTACAATACGTTGATGCAGTTTTCAACAGCAAGACCACAGCAAGCAAACACAAAATGCAGGTACAAGGACATCTGCGTCCTCAAAATGACATTACAATTGAGCTTGGACTGGGCTGCTCTGACAATGGCTTCTGCTGAAATATCTTTTCCTGAGGGTTTTTCCTTAGTGACCACGGTAGCGTTCTCTGATTTAGAAAGGATGAAGATTATGAAATACTTATAAGAACATGTTGTACCCAATTAAGTATTTTAAAGGGTTAATGTGACATTGCTAAAAAGAACGTTATTTGGTGTATTTTGTGAAATGCAATGTGTTAACGTAGTTAAATAACTCCACATGTCGTAAATTATTGTTGCTTCTCTAGGATTGGCCAAATACCTAAATGATACGCTCCTTAGCACAGGGTTTCCCGCAGCACTTTTCAGTTTGGGTGGCCCGCCTAAGCTTGGAAACCCTACCGCCTTAACTAGGTCGTTAAAAAAAAATCACTGCAAAAACGGCAATCAAGTGCATCTCGGAGAATAGCGCGGACGCTCTTCACACCGCAAGTGAAGTTACTGGTTGCCAGTAATCTACTGTAGAAGATGAAGACTGAAAATGTTTTATGTTCATTTAATTTTGAACAAACTGTTGCCAGTAAATAACATAAATGTAAAATCTACAGTAAGTTACTGGCAGCTAGTTGCCAGTAATACTGTAATTTCTACAGAAAATTTACTGTGTATAAACATAAATGCAAACACTTAAATGAAATAGACACATAAGATGTTATTGTTACATTTATTATGCAATTAACTGCCAGGGACATGTCAGAATGGGCCTAATACATCCATTTGACCTTGAAATATTATCATTCACTACCACATGTTTTATACTTAAACATACAAGTGTAGTCAGACCATTCTGAGATATGCAAACTATTTACTAACTGTGTAGACAGGCCGAGAGGAAACTTGTGGTTAAAAGAACCACAACTTCTCCTCTAATTCAGACACAATACAAACTAAAAGTGGATCTATATGTTAATTTCTCTGCAAACCACTGTCTAACTGTATGTTTGAAAATGTCTGTGATGAATAATTAAGATGATATAAAAAGAAAAGAAAAACAAAAGAAGACTTTAAAAACTGGTTTCATCTGTCAAAATCCAGATCACAGACTTTGCAGATGATGGAGTCGGTCAAAAGCCTCCTAAGTGCTATAAAACACTCATAATAGCTACAGGAAATGTTTGCTAGCGGATATTGCTGATAATGAAGCTGTTACCACTTCACTTTACTCGTACACGCTTTAAGTCTTTGGGTCATAAACAAATAGGAGTCTTTTGCACTTTATCTCATTTAAGTATCTGTCACATCAGTCAGTCACGCATGCATGGAAACAAAATGCATACAACTTAAGCCCACTTACCCAACAAAACCTTAGCATCTGCGATGTCAAAGTCTCCATCACCATCAGCATCATACAGTCCTCCTAAACTGCCTTTAGATGAGAAAAGAGAAGACTTGTGATTCACAGAACAATGCAATACCATGTGATGTCTCAGTGGCCGAATGCATAAACCATTTAACAATATAAATGCTTTTATAAGACATAACTAAGGGCGCTTAATCAACCGTACTTACCAACCACATCTTTGTAGTCAACCAGCTCAAACCAGACGACTCCCACAGATAACCAGACACCCAGCATAGCCAACACAAACAGCCAGCTGAATATCGAGTGGCGTTCTGCAGTCTTATTATCGCTCTTAACAGCTGTATTTACAGCTGGAGGATCTGAGGACACGTATATAAACAGATATGAGCATATATGAGAGATGTTAACTGTGTAGATCATATCAGGCCATTTCTGAGAAAACTGCATTAGCTACATTAACCACTTTTATATCGGATACATCCCAACATTAGTAACCACACACTGTATTGATTAAGAGTACATGACAAGTAAAGATGTCAAAGACACATTTCAAATTTAATATCATTATTTGTTTCAATTGAATTTAAGTAGGGCTGCAACTAAAAATTATTTTCATAATCGATTAATCGGCGATTATTTTTTCGATTAATCAACTATTCAGATAAAAACATAAATATTTACCCAATTCGATTTTCACTTAAAGCTAAATAAAGAACTAAATTTTCACATGTAGAAGTGTACTTTTAAAAGTGCAAAAAAACAGAGTTATACTAATATAATCTTTTTGATTTTGATATTATAAGCCTTAAATAAAAAAGTTTGTGCAGCTTTTAAATAGTAAAACATCTTTAATTGTCAAAATATAAATAAACCAAACAAATTTAGTATTGCCACAGATTAATTAACTCATTTTAATCATCAACTTTAGACCTTGATGAGAATTAACATTTTTCATTATTAAAAAAATAAATAAGCTATTATGATATGAAAGTAATACATGCATTGTTACAGTAATAAAAACCTGGATTTTCCCCTTACTTTGAAAACAGATCCTTAATTTGTGGTTCATACTATTTTTATGAAAATCCAACAACAATTAAACAATTACAAACTCACTTATATTAAAGGACAAAATGTAATGTTTTTAACCAGCGTTCGTTTGCGCTTTTACTTCCATCATTGTCCTGTCAGGGTTGCCAGATCCGTGTAACAAAACCAGCCCAATGGCCATTCAAAATTAGTCCACAAGCATCCCACTGACTATTTACTGCCCAAATACCAACAACTAACGAACCAAATCCTTCCATCTCTTGTGAGCTCACAAGTGTGCAGTGGTGGCATTTTGCATGGCCAACATGGGCAGATGCCCAGGGTGGCATTTTGCAGGGGGTGGCACAAGAACCCGTGAAAAAAAACTGAATTGCAAGAATTTAAATTGCATTGCAAGCTGATTTAAGGTTTGCCCCAATATTTTTACTTGCACTCCTAAATTTCTCAATCAGGGGCTACAGTCCTCTTAGTAAAGAAAGTTTGTACGGAGCTCTGAATATATCAGTTTTTATCACTAGTTTTGGCAGTAGTAATATTAGATGATCTGGCTTTGTCCCTTCCTGATTCACAGTAAGTAACAGTAAGACAATGAAATGAGGTCAACATCTCAATGCAAAAAAGTCTGCAGGGAATGTGTTGCACACACAGAGGTGAATAACAAAGGGTTAAAAAATAACTCCAGCGTCATGTAACAGACTGTATTACACTTGCCTGACAAGGTCACCCGTATGTAAAACACACACATAGACAATCATGCACGTTCTCCTGGATGGCTCGACTTATTTTAAAAGGGGAGTGGCTACATGACTGTGGGCGTGGTCTCGTAGGATTAACAGAGTCTCTCAATGATTAGTTCAGACAATTATCATTATAATAACTATATTAATTAGTAAATTAATGAATTATATAAACATCTAACACATAAGAGAAACCATAACAGCATGTAACTACTAATAGCATGCCAGTGTATTAGTTACACACAAGCTTCTGCTATTAAAAGACATTTCATTCTTTGTGAATATCTCTTCACACAACATATGAAAAATGCAAACACACAAATACGTAGATAAAGTTTATACTTCAAGCACATACAAGCATTACATTTGACAACCACTTATGAAACGTTACACTATATCTAACAACTCTAATGTAAAATCTGAAGCCACACCATCCAATTACACACCAAGTCGAACCACATCAGTCTACCTGTCATTTTGGCTCCGTCCACATCAGTTTCTCCCATTCTTGGGACTTTCTAGTTTTTACGAAGAAAACAGAAAAAGAAAGTGAATCTTATTTCTGCGCTCATGAAACACCTCTGCCTGGCTCAGCTGCAATCCGATATATGCAGAGCCTGCTGGGTATTTTTAGTGCGGCTGTACACACACCCTCTTTCAACCTCATATGGAGACAACAGTTATAGCCAAACACACACACATGCACGATGACACAATCAACACTTTGCTAAGCCCCACCTCCCGCTAGTTACCGTTGCTAGGCCTGACAAGCTTTTATGCTGTATTTACACACCAAACGCGAAGCATTGCGTTTCTCACTCTAGATTACTCGTGGAAAGTAACTTCAGGTCATGCAAATTTTTCGCTCAAGTTGAATATATTTTAAACTTGCACAAATTGGAAAATATTTGAAGTCGAATAGCACATGTTTTTGCTGCAATCACGCCACCCAATTCGCGTCATTCGCATCAGCCTGTGCAAGTTTGTGTCTATTTGTGTCTTTGCCAGAGATGCTCTCTGAGCTCGAGTCCAAGTCAAGTCTAAAGTCTTTGATTTCGAGTCCAAGTCAAGACTCAAGTCTCGTTGTAAAAAATAAAACTCTAATAACAAATAAAGAAATTACAAACATTTATAAAAAAGAACAAAGTTGCACATTAAGTAAGGTCTAAAATTAGCATTAGGTACAGAAATCGAATTAAATGAATAATAACACTCTCTTTATTGTACAAATTAAATATTATTATTTTTAAAGCAATAGAAGTGATTTTCTCTTTGTCTTGGGTTGTTTGATTAACATTAATGACACAGGCTTAAGTAGGTTGATTGAGGTTACTGTCTCTTTAAAGGGGCAATCAGTAGGATCTACCCCCATCTAGTGGTGGAATTGTATTTTGCATTCAAACGAACAGTGCTTACTAGCTCCTCCCCTTTCCAAATGCGTGTTGCAACTACGGTAGCCGTTATGTAATCGCTGATCTCCTTGTCCGTTGCAGCTGGTTCACGTGTTCTGACTGAAAATGCGTTGGTAGGCAAGTGCTTTTTGTCCCTCTCTGCTATTATAGTTTATCAATACGGCGGAACAATATGGATGCCTCCTTGGACTTACCCGTTCAATGTAAGTAAAGAGAAGAAATTCTAAGCTTACAAAGAAAAGTCAGATCACTGGCAGAGGTCATTTGACACCAACGAGGACATATTTATGAATAAAGACATTGATTTTGATTAATAAAACACTTAAAATCCTACTTATTGCCCCTTTAAGAACAAATAAGCACAGACTGGTTTCATAAACAAACATAAACAAATGTTTTTATTGGAAAAAGAATACTGTGAGATCATTTTGTGTGTATGTGCCCTGTCAAGAACAGAAAGATTTTATCTTGGCTTACTTTTTGAAACACTTCTCTCCATGTGCACTACTAAGGGCACTTAAACGCATGCTCACACACAGGCGGAGGGCGAATTCCAAACAGCGCTTCAGGAAGAAGATGCATCATAAACATGCGCTTCACATAAAACGTTATGTTGTTTTTCATGGCTCTATTCAGCAAATGTATGTTTATGGACTACAGTATGACACAAAGTAGCGCAACTCTGGACCAGACTGGAGCTGGACCGGACACATTTAACCGCTGCTCACGTTAGCGCCTTTTTGTGGTTAAATTGTTTAACCATTTAAACATTTGCAAGCCTTAGAAACACGTTAATGATAAACTTACCCTATTTAAATTGCATATTAATCCGTGAATCGCATGCGAGGTGAACTGCGAGTCCGTCACAGCTTCCGATGAATGGCACAGCAGCGGCCGATGCAGTTTGTTCGCTAATGTGTGGCCGCATGCGGAGCAGATACGTCACGCGTTACTTCGTGGGCAGGTTGTAGGTAACGGAGGGAGGGGAATAACAGCGAGCTCATAAGACATTTCCTAAAAATAAACATTGTTCACGAGTCCCGCGGCTTGAGTCTGAGTCAAGTATGAAGTCTTTGAGGACGAGTCTCAAGTCGAGTCTGAGGTCACTGTGTGTGCGACTTAAGTCGCACTCGAGTCCGAGTCTCAAACTCGAGTCCCCATCTCTGGTCTTTGCATTGACTTTGTATGTAATCTACAAACTCAAATCATTGAAATCGTGTTTGGTGTGTACGTCCCATTATACATGTACTTTATTGTACCACTGTCAACATTACCAGATTCAGATTACCAGAATCACCTAAGGAATTACCGTATTTTTCAGAATATAAGCCGCGTTTTTTTCATAACTTGTCTGGTGCTGCGTCTTATAGTCAGGTGCACCTTGTAAGTCAGTATGAATTAATTTTGACATTTATGAGGCAAGAGACAACATTACGGTCTACAGCCGCAAGAGTCCGCTATATGCTGCTCCTGTATTTATGTTATTAAATGGATTCAGTGATGTGGAATGACGGAGTATGCAAACTTCACGCTAGTTGGGTGGTGATAGTGCAGTGGATAAGACACTCGCCTTTGGTGTAAGAGACCCGGGTTCGAATCCACTGTGACACACCAATGTGTCCCTGAGCAAGACACTTAACCCCTAGTTGCTCCAGAGGTGTGGGACCTCTGACATATATAGTAATTGTAAGTCGCTTTGGATAAAAGCATCAAGTAAGTAAATAAGTAAGTTGTCTTTTCGGTTAATTAAGACTATTCAACCTTCCAGGTAAGTTCTGTATGCTATGGTTTATCATTTAAATAACTGATAATATTACTTTAACGTACAGAAATCTATTCAGCCTGCTGTTCTGTCTGCTATTGTTTAGTTGAATAACTTGTCTTTCCAGATTAAATGTGTGTTCTTCGGCTTGGATCTTGTGAAATAATTTTCTAAATAAACGCGACGTATAGTCCAGTGCGACTTATATATGTTTTTTCGTCTTGATGCATTTTTGCATGATGCGGCTTATACTCCGGTGCGGCTTATAGTCCGGAAAATACAATACTCAATAACATCTGTATTAACCATGCATTTATGTGAAGATTCCAAAATGTCTATTTTGTACAGCTGCAAAATATCAATGGTGGGCAAGAGCCTGTGTGAGAAAATAGATGTGTGGCGTGAGAGCGTGAAAATGGGGTCAATTGTGTGAGACTTGGTAGCCTCAGAGGTGAAAAGAGTAATAAGATATTCTACTCAAGTAAAAGTACAGTTACTTAAATTATATTTTACTTAAGTACAAGTAAAATTACTGGTCTAAAAATCTACTTAAGTAAAAAGTAGGCAATTTTAACTTAACTTTGCAATGATATTACGCAGCACCCCTTGGTAACTTCAATAGCAGAGACTATTTTTCAGTAGCGCCTCACTGCAGAACAGAACACGACATCCAGGGGGCGGGGTTGGATCCAGATCCAGGGGGCGGGGTTGGATCCAGATCCAGGGGGCGGGTTGGATTCAGATCCAGGGGGCAGGGTTGGATCCAGATCCAGGGGCGGAGCTGGATCCAAATCCAGAGATCTCTTCCCACTGAATTTTGATTGGTCTTTGATTGGTCAGTTTTACCACAAGACACATCATACACGTGTTGTTGCGTTACCATTTCCGCATTGATTCGTAACTAAATTAAGTTATTCTTTTGACAGAAAAACAAACTTTATGACTACAATAAAAGTAGTGACTTTAAGGTGAAATGTGTTTTTGCTATAATGTTTTGGAGTAAAACATTTCGGGCACTACGAGTAATCTTACCACATGTAGTTTAATACCTATGAATGTATACAGTTTAAATATGCATAATTATTAACATATTTGGCAAGTTATTTAGAAATTAATAAATTGAATGTTTATCTTGAACTTGTTTATTTAACTCGTCTTTGCTTACAGCCATTAGGAAACAGGTTTCCTAAACATGGTTTACAGTTAAAAAAAAGTGCTAATAAAAGATATCAAATAAATTTGTGTTTTTATGTGTAAATATATCCTTCAGTGATATCACTCTGTCGGGAACGTCTCCCCTCCCCTTACACTAACTGTGATCATTACTTACTAAATTACTAATCTCTCTCGACTATATTATTAATCAGATGTACACCTAAACTGATAAGAGCAAACGTTGGCGACCACAGGATGCAACTACTTGCGGGCTGCAACCACGCAAATATCCTGCTTCACTTGGCCGAACAAAGTATATAAACTGCGTTATATCATTGCACCTCCTGCAGCCATGTTACAGCAGCAAAGTCCTTGATTACTACGCCAGAATGAAAGTATAGTTCAGTGGTTCCCAAACTTTTTCAGCGTGCGGCCCCCCTTGTGTATGGTGCATTCCTTCGCGGCCCCCCAAAGAAAATTTGTGACAAAAAACTGTTCTAAAACTCAACATTTTAATAAAAAAAAAACATTAAATTATACAAAAAAGTTGTGCTTTTGGTTAGTACTCTTATTTTTTTAGGTTTAATTACACAGAATTCTTGATAAATTAATGTATTTCATAAAATGTCATAAAACTGGGGCCCCCCTGGCACCATCTCGCGGCCCCCAGTTTGAAAACCACTGGTATAGTTCATAGCCATATCTGCCTAGAAAATCACAACTTTTAATTTTCCGTCGGTTTTAGTACACGATGTAACTACAGAAGAGTCATGTTTTAAATATCCAAACTTTTTGCTTATTTTTGAGCGCTAAATGGTCTAATCCAGGTCTCCAACCTTTTTGTGAGCAAGGGCTACCACAATGAATAAAACAATCTGGAGGGCTACTTTTTGATATAGTCTAGTCTACTCAAAACTTTTTTGTTTTTTTCTTATTGATTTTATTTTATTTTATTGTTGATGTGTTTTAGTATTGTTTAAAATGTTAACATACATAAACCAAGCCAAGCTAATATAAAAAATATGTAATAAATAAATATTACAATTGAGACTATTAATTGAATGTGCTTTGGCGGGCACCACGTTGGAGACCCCTGGTCTAATCAAATTTAATGAATTATGCTAAGCTATGCTAAAAGTGGTACCGCCAGACCCGGAGATCAGCTGAATGGATTCCAAAGCAGTAAAAATCAAATGATTAACTCTAGGGGAGCTGGAAAATGAGCAAAAGTGATAGCGATAAGCATCTGGTTTGTTTAATGGTCTGACTAGTTGCTGAAACTGAACTCTTAAACAAATACCTTATTGAAAATAACAAATGTTTTGGTTCCTATGTAATGTAAGTGTTGTTTATTTTGCTTGTTATAAACTACTTTAAAAGGGCTTTGTTGTTATTTATTCTTCGCAGAGTTTACCGGAAATTACGTGATGACCACGAAAGCCACGTGTTTATGTTGTTACTGCTGAAACCGTCTATACAGAATATAAGTTTAGCTTGTTGTGGATATTTCCTAATTATAAGCCTTCTGTGAAATTCTGACTAAATGAAAAAAACATAAAACTTCAAAAACATGTCTTAATTAAAGTCAAATATTCAAATATTAGTAAAAATGCCCATACATTCTTTAATATTAGCCTACTAGTGCTTCTTCAACAACGTTGTTAGCCAATAAGTTCTGATTGGTCAGTAAGGTTTTTAAGGCGAGACTTATTAAATGTGTTAACTATACACATTTTAACATGCTGACAGTAACAAACATACTATGCATCACTCTTACATAAATTATCTTGCCAAATTACTGCTTGTAAAGGCACTGTAGTGCGTTACCATGGTACAGTGATGGTACTCTGGTATCCAAAAAGTATGGTGATGATGATATCTATATATGGTAATATCATATGCTTGATTTATACCATGGCATTTGCATGTGACTTAAGAAATACCATGGTAAATGTCCCCAAAACATTGTATTATTATTGTAACATATCCTAAAATAAGGTATCACTGTTTCTAATTAATCACACTAAATATCATTTAAAACATCCTTGTCATTCAAACACCGTCTCATCGCTGCAGTTATAACAAAACAAAAAAACAAGTTGAAAGGTTTGTCATATATACAGTAAATAACTCTGCAACTACTACAGCTCGTGCATATCTCGCGCGTGCATGTAACAGTTTAAATGATGATACAGAAGTAACGTTACACGAGTAAAGATGAGTACAGAAATAACTTACATTACAAATTATGAACAAATGTGTTTAGTGCACACTTAAGTTTTACCTTTTCTGCCGTGGGTGCGAGGGTTTTTCCTCTGGCCCATGATAATAACGACGAAGTAAATCCCTTTAACTTCAACTCCTTTTTCACGCGCGCCGATCTATGCACAAATCTCACAGAAATCACACTCACACACAGCTGAGGTAAAGCGGAACCACTGCACTTCTGATGGAAGCCGAGTCAATCCAATAGGAATGCGTCCTGAGGATGCGTAAAGCATGAGACAACCAATCAGTGCTCATTCTTTCTAGTCCCGCCCATCTACCGCAACTCTGATGGTCGTTTCTCAATCCGACGGCTGCAGCCTACGGAGGTCGCACATGCAGGCTGCATACGTCATCAAGGCTGGTTTATTTAAAAACACTGAGCATTTCATTCGCCAGTCATGAGCATATTGCAAAAAATGTACGATTAACTAAGAATAATAGTAAACTTTAAAATTGTTAATATTCTGAAATTAGACAGCCTTGATGACGTATGCAGCCTTGAAATGAAACCTCCGGAGGCTGCAGCCTTCGGATTGAGAAACGGCCGAAATAAAACGTGGCAGGAATCACGCAGACGTGTCCTCGCGAGAACTCTGTGTTTAAAAACATTAAATACCACGCTTTAATATGTAGAGGATATTAGCAAGGTTGTAAAAATACAGATACATTAAACTTATTTAAAGTATGAACGCTGTGTCAGAGTCAACTATTCAATAATAGTTATTTAATCAAAATCATATAGTAGTTCCCACATGATGATAAAATGCAGTAGTATACGTCAGTATTTACTATACTAAACTGTAGCACAATATAATAATATAACATAGTATAGCAATATAGTAATCTGTAGTAAGCTAGTCACTGCATATCTAACTAGTTTACTAGCCTATAGTACCTAAAAACTATAGTATAACTCAGTTATTTTCACGTGGGGAAATAAAGGGATAAAGTAATGTTTTTCATGTATTTTTAAACAATCAAGAGGTTAAAATTACAGCCCTTTGAATTAGTTTTCACCCAATTGATAACTTATTAATCTAAATATTAGGGAGATGTTTCCTCTTGTGGTGGTTACAGTCATGCATTACAGACCCAGACCATACAGCCCATTATTAAAAGCTATTTTGCATGATTTATTATTGCATAAGATAATAATTATAGCCATATTACCCCTTTAACATCGGTAATTAATTTGGTTAAATGTTTTTCTAATAATTTACATAGAATAACACACAATGCACGCTTTTGGCTTTATGAAGGTAAACAAATGCCCATAATAAGTTCACTTCTGACTTTTTTCTTTCTCATGACATTCACAGATCCACACGAGGGCGCTAAAGTTAAATCCTCCAACTTCTTTGTACAGATATTTCATATTTAAAGGGACAGTAAGTAGGGTTTTAAGTGTTTTATTAATCAAAATCAATGTCTTTATTCATTTATATTTCAAAATAGCCTACACTATTCGTTTGAATGCAAAATACAATTGTACAACTAGATGGGGTAAATCCTACGTATCGTCCCTTCAAAGATGATAAAGGATAACTTTTTAATAACACATCAATGGATTGTTTACATGATCAGGACGAAGTCGACTACATACTTTATATTACAGTGAGTAGTAGTAAGTAAACAAAGAAAATACTGATTTCAAGTTGACCATAAGATCAAATGATGTTTATTTGTCACTATTGAAAAGAAAGGTTAAGTTTGTACATTGCACATCAAAGTATGATATACACACAGAAAATGTGCTTTTAAATGCATGCACAGGATTGTGGGGTATCACAGGTTTCATTTATGCAGCCGTAAGTCTTGAAACATGATGGATTGTAAACCTACTAACAGTCTTTAGGAGACTTAATGGTGTTGTTGACCATAGATAGAAAGAGAGATCAAGTGAGGTCTGGTGCATTGCTGTGTCTCCACAACATGAATGATAAACCCCCCTTTTCTTTGGGGTTTCTCTCACACTTATTTTCCCTGCAGGATTGACCTGAGTGCAGGTTGCAACAATAAAATATAACGTTATCGCAATATTCATCCAGCAACCAAATTAAAGCAAATACAGCATGAAAAGTATGGGTATAAGTTAAGCATCGTGTTGCCCATCTGTAGGTCTGCAGAGGCAATGCGTTGGGATAAATTAAGAAGAGATTCAGAGGAAAGCAATCTACTGTATTGTGTACAAAACACACAAATAAACAAAAGCCTGAGAGCATCTTAAAGGAGTAGTCCACTTTAAAGATGGGGTCCATTTAGTTTTTATAGCAGGAAAAAAAAAACTATGGTAAGTCAATGGGCCCCATCTAGTAGACTACTCCTTTAATACCGCAGCACAAATACAAAACTTCTGCACTATCTTTATACGCAACTCTTTCAGCAGTGCATAGTTTTCAATGGCTTTCAAACTGATATTGTGTCTGCATTATTATTATCATTTATAAGTCAGAAAGTTGTTATATATTTTGATGAGAATTTCTTTTGTGAGATGTTTTGAAAGACACTAAAAAAAGCTTTAGGCTTTACACACAGTATGATTTAAAAAGAAACCGTTCACCCCAAAATAAAAGCATCATCATTACCTCACTCATGTCTTTCCAAACCTCTGTGATTTTCATGTTGATGATATTGGGATCCACAAATGCCAATAATTCCAGCCAGGTTTTTTAATGCTATCCCATGACTCTATATTGCAAATGGCTTCGATTCAGTTCAATTCAATTTTATTTGCATAGCGTTTTTGCATATTGTTTCAAAGCTGCTTTATCGAAAATAAATGCATGCGAGGAGCTCAAATGCAAAAACCACTAAATCCTACCTCCGTCAAAAATGAGATGATGATATTGACCGAATGCTCCTGGGATGTTTTGTGTGTTCAATAAATAAATACGCTTAATCCCGTTTTGAGGCCAACAATTTTTTTTACAGATTAAAGGAGAAAGGTTTATCGAATATATATTTATACCTATTCAGAAAAGAGTGACTGGAGACTTTTTTTAGAAGTGGAAATTTTTGCATGCATTTAAGAGGGTTTTGCAGCAAAAGACAGTAAAATTAGTTAAATACCAATGAAAAAAGACGTATAAATTACTGACTAATAACCTTGTCATTGTTATTGCCAAATTTGGGTCTGTTGTGAGTACTTGGACCTGAATACAGCCTGAATGTAGCAGCCACATGCATTACAGCGCCCTTGCTTCAGTTTCTTCATTTTTTTTACAAGTAGAGGTTTTTGCCAAAAAAGAGGGTTAGAGGATTTTGCATTAAAAAACAGTGAAATTTGTTAAATACCAATGAAATGACTAAATTACTTTAAAATAACTGACTAATAACCTTTCACTGCCATTAAAGCGAAATTACTAAACCTAAAAATAAGAGCCAGATGCTGCCAGATGCACTTAGAGGGTTTTGCATCTGAGAAAATAAAGCTTTTTTGAGGCTTTTTTGTCATTTTTAGTGCCAAACAGCACACAAATTTCTGTTTGTTTATCATGAAGGTCATACAGATTTGCAAGTACATGAGGAAGAGTAGGCTACATGACCAAATTTTCATTTTAAGCTTAAACAAAAAACTGTTACTGTATGTTTCCTTTCATCTGTTTGTCTACCGGTTAACGCTCTCTCACACACGCAAAATCACACACGACTGCAAACACAAACAACCGCACTTGTGCTGCAGACCAAACACAACGCCTCTAGACTGTGACCTCACGCTCGGCTGTACGGTCCGATCGGAAGCACATCACACCTCAGGGATTGAGTGATCCATTAATGACTTCACAATACTGGTGGACATCCTGTAGAGACAGAGGGAATGAAAAGAGTAAAGCCATGTCAAATGTTAAGAACACATTTGTGAGGGGAAGTAAAGCATGAAAGAGAAAAAAGAAACAAAGAGTCTTTTAGTCAAGTGAAATGAATAGAGCCATGACTGGCACGGGGTTTTGTCCATCCGTAGTTTATTTTCCATACCTTTTCATCATGTGTTCAAAGATGACCACTGGCATCACCGTTACCGTGACAACACTCCCGCTGGAATTAAGGATGTCTGTGATTTGTGGGTCCTAATAAAGGACAAGAAACAAAGCCCAAATTTAAATCAAATCTTTTACAGCTCACAAGTCACCTGTGTGTGTTGCGATGAAACATTTTGTTCATCCGTTGCACTAAGAGCAAAAGCAAAATGCAAAAGCAGTTTTTACCTTCAGTCCGATGATGTTCTGGCCGTTGATCTCACAGATCTGATGATCGGTGAGGAGGCCGTTTCGTGCCGCCGAACTGTCCTTTACTATCGCTGTGATTTTTCCTTTTTTAAAGAGGAATCCCAGCTGTCCGTTCATGTCTTTGTGTAGAGTAACTGTTCTCTCCATTGGCCTGCAAACAGTGATGGGGTTTTTCAACGCTGCTACGTTTATCATAAAGACACACACACGCTAGTGTATTTTACCATAGACATAGAAACACCTAGACCGTACATTGACACTGCTACTGCAATACTGTACCTCTTCAATATCAGCCAAGTAAGCTAACCAGCGAACAACAGTAAGACGAATAATGTATCAGACAGTCGCTCATCCAAATAGCTAAATGAATTATATTCACATCATTTGACCTCTGGTGTTTTCAACATAACAAGAAGTCCTTCCATTTATAAAGGGTTGCTTAAGCATTAAATTAAAAATGTCATTTCTTAAATAAAAACCTGTTAAAGGCGGGGTGCATGATCTCTGAAAGCCAGTGTAAACATTTGAAATCTCCTAAACAAACACGCCCCAACCCCAATAGAATCTGGACCTTCTTTTGATAGACCCGCCCCACACATACGCAACCCACACCCCTTACTGCTGATTGGCTTACAAGTGTGTTTTGGTAGTCGGCCCGACTCCCTTTTCCAAAGTGTTTTTCAAAAATTAGGCACCCCGCCTTTAACTGGTAAACACATTTGGTTGCTTTAAAGTAAAAATGTATGTCCAATATCATTTACTGATACATTTATACTAAATCAACAATACATTTACATCTTACATTTATGCATTTGGCAGAAATAATAATAGATATTTTAAAAACTGTAATTCTGTGTTTATAGACGGTTTCATCGGACGCACGTGATACACGTCTGGATCCGAACCTTACTTCCGGTTTCGTTTTTTTAATGGTCTGATTATATGCTAAACTGATCTCTTGTACAAATGCCTCGTCGAAAATAACAAATGTTTTGGTTTCCTAGGTAATCTATGTGTTGTTTTTTTGCTTGTTATATAAATAAACTACGTTTTAAGAACTTTGTTGTTATTTATTCTTAGCGGAGTTTACCGGAAGTTACGTGCGGACCTCGACAGCCGCTTGTTTATGTTGTTACTGCTGAAAGGGTCTATATCGGCATCTCGTGCATCTGTGTGCATGCTTCAGATTTGTCAGTCAGCACATGTCTCTTAATAACCCTTTTAACATCAAGCAAGTCCTGCACTTTATTTACAAATTCCTGCATGTTTTAAAACCAAAATCTCAGACGCGCATGTGGATGGACGCGCATCTTTGTATTAGTTAAGCATTTAGGACGGTACACCTCTCGGAAAACTTTCAAATAAACATTATTTTAGACGTTTGATGACTATTTACTGTCTAAGGCTGCATCTCAATTTATCCAACAACGGCTAGGCCTAGGGTCAGAAACGTCACGTTGAGTTAATTGTAAAAAAATAGTGTTGTTGAAATTAATTTACATTATAGACCGTTTCAGCAGTAACAACATAAACAAGCGGCTGTCGCGTTCCGCACTTTACTTCCGGTAAACTCCGCTAAGAATAAATAACAACAAAGTTCTTTCAACGTAGTTTATTTATATAACAAGCAAAAAAACAACACATAGATTACCTAGGAAACCAAAACATTTGTTATTTTCGACGAGGCATTTGTACAAGAGATCAGTTTAGCAAATAGTCAGACCATTAAAAACCGAAACCGGAAGTAAGGTTCGGATCCAGACATGTATCACGTGCGTCCGATGAAACCGTCTATTGTGTTAATTTTGACAGCCCTAGTTTAAATTTTTTTTTTTAAATAATATTATTTTTGGTATCTTAAACTTGTAAATTGGCAGCGGTGCAACTGTCCGAATAAATGAACAGATTAAGACAAATGTTTAAAAAATGGTGTTTAAAATACAAAAAAATTCAAAATAAGAGACTGTGGCATTATTGTACATTATTGTACAACCTTTCCTATAAACAACTTTCACAAGTATCATAAAGATGTTGAAAAGAAGATGAAAAACTTGGATGTTCTTAAATGTCAGGGTGGTGCAACCGCAAACACGGGCCATTTACTAAAAAGTTAACAGGTAGTAACTATAAAATTATTACTGAATCATTCAGAGGACCCCAAATGATCCTTCTGGCTGAATGAAAAGGTTTGTAGATTTGTCTTAAATACTGATAAATAGCTACTTTAGTGTCATTTAGGGCTGCATAACGATTAATCGCGATTAATCGTTTGCAGAATACAAGTTTTTGTTTACATCATATATGTGTGTGTACTGTGTATAATAATTATGCATAAATAAATACACATGCATGTAGATATTTAAGGCGTATTTACATGTGTATATACATTTTTATATTTATATATAATTTATATTATATATAAATATTTAATCTATAAATATATTTTTCTTAAAATTATACATGCATGTGTATATTTATTTATACATAATTATCATACACAGTACACACACATATATGATGTAAACAAAAACTTTTATTCTGCAAACGATTAATCGCGATTAATCGTTATGCAGCCCTATCATGGGTCGAATAATATTTTCTTTCAGGTGGTACAACAAATGTTAGACCATTTCATCAAACACATTTAAATCGTAAGTCATACACATAATAAATGTATTGCTAAAACACATTGTCAATAAAAAGTTTTTCCATATTTCTGTGTTCAGGATTATTTGGGCAGGGCTTAAACACTGACTCGATGGCGCACTGGTTATAGCAGTATTTGAAAGTTAAGAGAGACGGCAGCTCTCCAGCAAGTGGCTGTGGTTTTAGTGCCGACAGAGGACACGGTGGTCACGCCCAGCGTTTATAAGCAGAGAATCCTGCCTGTTTTTCTTAATATTTTGATATTATTATTATTTTGATATTTTTGGTGTTTGGTTGTTAATATCACAAATTGAAAAAAATCATTTAATATCAGACTTTAAAGTCGTTTTTGTCATTAACCCAATTCCACTGCTTTTATATGATCTTATGTTGTTTCCTTTGTAAGGATGACCATTTCCAGTAAAGTAGTTTGAGCATTGAAACACAACTGGTTTGGTGGTAAAGTTAAAACTCAGCAGCACATCCTCCTGTGTCTGATCTCTTCATCAATAATTCAATCTGAAGCTTCTGATCCTCATGAATAAAACAGCAGACCTGCAGTAATGCTCCATGTATGCTGTGTTTGTGTGTACCTGTCTCGCACCACCAGAGTAATGCGTTCTGGGTTGGCATTCTTCAGCACTTTGTGTGCCGTCTCACTGCTCCAGCCGGCACACGATTCACCGTTGATCTGCAAAATCTGATCGCCAAAACGCAGTCCACCCAACGCAGCTGCAGTGTTCGACTGCACCAACTGCACAAACACACCCTGAAACACAAACACATTATTAGATTAACTATTAATTACATTTATTTTATACTTAGGCTAGATGTACTGTTGACTGTACACAAGTATGCAAACACTTCTAGATGACACTTTTCTATACATTTCAAATTGACAGGGGCATCAGTTTGTGTTGAAAAGTGGTGCGGACAAAAGATCAGATGAAAAAACATTACAGCAGGACGGGAAAAATAAAAAATATTGAATAACTGCGCATCAAAAATTGGCGTAGGCTAAAAATACTCAGCATAAAACCCTCAACAATGTCGATTGCACATATAACAGTCCCTACAACAACCGAACAGTGCCAAAGCACCATACTGCATAAAACAGCAGCACGTAAAGTCAATGATTATAATGAAATTCATTACATATGTTAAAGAAAACACACAAAAGCACACAACGCAAAATGTGTCCCTGCACCACAAAACCAGTCATAAACTGCAAAAAATTATTTTCAAGAAAAAATGTTCTTAGTATTTTTGTCTTGTTTTCAGTAAAAAATATCTAAAAATTCTTAAATTAAGAAGCTTTTTCTTGATAAGCAAAATGACCCAAGAAAATAAGTCTCGTTTTTAGAGCAAAAATATCAAATTTAAGTGATTTTGTGTATTAAACATCCTGCCAATGGGGTAAGAAAAAAAATATCAACATTTTTCTTAAACCCTAAATTCAAGAAAAATTGGCTTACCCCATTGGCAGATTTTTTTGCTTGTTTTATGCTCAAAATCACTTAAATTTGATATTTTTGGTCTAAAAACTAGACTTAATTTATCTTAATCTTAGAATTTTTTAGATATTTTAACTGAAAACAAGACAAAAATACTATGAATTTTTTTTCTTGAAAATCATTTTTTGCAGTGTACACTGCAAAAAATGACTTTCTTACTTAGTATTTTTGTCTTGTTTTCAGTAGAAATATCAAAAAATTCTTAAATCAAGATGTAGAAAATAAGTCTAGTTAAAACAAGCTAAATTATCTGCCAATGGGGTGTGAAAACAATATCAAATATTTTTCTCACCCCATTGGCAGATATTTTTGCTTGTTTTAATCACAAATTCACTTAAATTGTATATTTTTCTGTCTAAAAACTAGACTTATTTTCTTAGGTCAGTTTGCTCTTTAAAAGAAAGCATCTTGATTTAAGATTTTTTAGATATTTCTACTGAAAACAAGACAAAAATACTAAGTAAGAAAGTCATTTTTGCAGTGTAAGTCGCACAGGTATTGTTTGATTTTTCAGAACATTTTAACAAAATTAGGGGTGCTTAACGATTAATCGCGATTAATCGATAGCAGAATAAAAGTTTTTGTTTACATCATATATTTGTGTGAACTGTATATAATAACTTTGTATAAATAAATGCACACACATGCATGTATATATTTAAGAAATCTTTACATGTGTATATACATTTGTATATTTATTTATAATTTATATTATATATAAATATAAATACCTAATATATAAATATATTTTTTTCTTATAATTATACATGCATGTGTGCATATTTATATATACATAATTATTATACACAGTTCACACACATATATGATGTAAACAAAAACTTTTATTCTGCTATCGATTAATCGCGATTAATCGTTAAGCACCCCTAAAAAACAGCCATTTCAAAAAGTGGTGGGGACATGTCCCCAGCGTCCCCAGCATCAATGACACCTATGCTTCCCACCTATGCAATGACACATATGTATATGGGTTGCTTAAAGGCAAATAGACTTTGGTGTCTCCAGAGTAAAATGTGAAGTTTTAGCTTAAAATATCATAGATCATTTATTATAGCATGTTTAAATTGCCACTTTGTAGGTGTGAGCAAAACTGTGCTGTTTTTGGGTGTGTCCTATAAAATGCAAATGCACTAAATGACAGAGTCGCGGTTGAATAGTGCAGATAACGGGGCGGTATTATCCCCTTCTGACATCACAAGGGGAGCCAAATTTCAATGACCTATTTTTTCTCATGCTTGCAGAGAATAGTTTACCAAAACTAAGTTACTGGGTTGATATTTTTTTAGCCCAATTATAGAACTTAAACATAGAAAAATCATGATATGTCCCCTTTTAAGCATTTTGATTGGCTAAAACTTTTCAGAAAACCCACAGTTAGCATTTGCTATCATTTCTATATACTACACCTTATGTCAACAACCTCCATCTGTGTTCGCATATTTGCGTCAAGTTTTTTGATAGATCTTTCTGGCTTAATGGTTTAAAAGCTTGTAACATTACAGCTACATACATTGTCAATGGCTTTAAGACGGAGACCAATCTTCCCATCCATGTCTTTACAAAGCACCACCTCCCGCACGCCATGCTGAATCTCCGCCCTCTTTACGCCCATGTCACTTCCTGTTAAAGGTGCTGCCGCCCAGCTCGTCCCAGATGTGCGGACACTGAGAGCCTAGAAAAAGCATTTCAGGATTAGGATAAATGAGAATGTAAAAAAACAAGGTAACTTGATGCAGTGAGACGTATGAGTTATCTTAAAAAAATGTATTCATCCAACCTAAATTTGTTTAGTCATGCAATGCTGGTAATTTTATTTGACTAGTCTACCAAACTGAAAATATTAAGTTCTTATTTAAAGTGGTTATATTTTATACATACTTAAGACAGACCAAAACATTGCTCAAGTAACTGTCCAAAGAGTTTGTGGTCTTTAACTAAAAACTTTACTTATAGTACTATTTTGTTTCGTCTCTCACCCCACTGGTCTGGTCGAGGACAGAAGATGAAAGACTGTGTAGAGCGTCTGCACTGAGATTAAGACCCATAAACTCATTCAGCTCAGGGTACAGCCTGCCTGATGTACCTAAACAAAGAGTTCATATCAGCATCTCAGAGGTACCAAATGTATAGCCTACATATCTGTACCTAAAAGGTATCAGGACCTTTTTAGAAGGGCACCGCCCCAGTGACATTTTTTGCTGACAGTGTGTCTGCTGTAAGATATATATAAATATCACAGTCACCTATGACTGATTCTTACCCATCTCTTCAGTTTTTGACTCATCATAGCAAGTGATGCTGAGCTCATTCTGGGTCCTGGAAGGTTCAGGAAGAGGTAAAGCTTTTGACGGGCTGGCGGTGGGTGTGTTCTGTGACTACAGGAAATAAACATTAAACTTTATCATTCTTTATAGTTAGAAATAGATTTAAGTCATTTAAACATTATGTTTACATGTTTTGTTAATTTCAAACTATTGAACACTTACATTTTTAATAATAAAAGAGGTCTACACTGCAATGTCACAGAAGAACAATTATTTCCCAAAAAACCGTATAGGCAACATTCTTACCTCTTTATAGTCTGAAGAACCTTACAAATAAAGTTTTATTTAAAGGATTAGTCAATTTTCTTAAAAAAAATCCAGATAATTTACTTACCACCATGTCATCCAAAATGTTGATGTCTTTCTTTGTTCAGTTGAGAAGAAATTGTGTTTTTTGAGGAAAACATTCCATGATTTTTCTCATTTTAATGGACTTTAATGGACCCCAACAGTTAACAGTTTAAAATTGCAGTTTCAAAGGGCTCTAAACGATCCCAAACTAGGCATAAGGGTCTTATCTAGCGAAACGATTGTAATTTTTGACAAGAAAAATAAAAAATATGCACTTTTAAACCACAACTTCTCGTCTTTCTCTGGTCATGTGACGCGCCAGCGTGACCTCACGTAATTTGTCATCACGTCAAGAGGTCACCAAGGACGTATGCGAAACTACGCCCCAGTGTTTACAAGTGTGGAGAAAGAGGACCGTTCCGACGTTGTTGTTTGTCGAATGATGCTAATTAATGTCTATGTGTCAGTTTATTGTTTAAAATGTTGCGCAAATGTGCGCTTCAAATATGTATCACATGACCTTTCCACGTTATTACGCAATTATGTGAGGTCGTGCTGGCGCATCACAGGACCGGAGATAGATGAGAAGTGCTTTTTTTTCTTGTTAACAATGACAATCGTTTCGCTAGATAAGACCCTTATGCCTCGGTTGAGATCGTTTAGAGTCAGTTGAAACTGCAATTTTAAACTGCACTAAAACTGTTAAGTGTTGGGGTCCATTAAAGTCTATTAAAATGGGAAAAATCCTGGAATGTTTTCCTTAAAAAACATAATTTCTTCTCGACTGAACAAAGAAAGACATTAACATTTTGGATGACATGGTGGTGAGTAAATAATCTGGATTTTTTTTTTTTTAAATAGACTAATCCTTTAACAAAAGGTTCAGTGGATGTTAAAGGTTCTTACAGTTGAACACGGGTTATTAAAATGCAATTGCACAAATACTTCTTTGCTCATTGTATGTTTGTATGAAGTTTCTATTGTAAAAGCAGAAAACATTTGTGCATTCTGCTCAAAGCAATGCAATACAATACTTAAAATATATAGTTATTTTGTAAATAAAACATAATTAGACCAATTATGCATTAGGGCGAGAGAAAATATGCATGACCAACCTGGATGAACTTATCCACCTTCATGTCTTCCAGAGAAGGATACAGTGACATAATGATGATGATCCTGTTTCAGACACAGAGGATCGATTTTCTACAGGAACACAGACAGAAATAAACAGGAACAAGACATAAGATTTCATTAAATAGGCGCATAAAGAAACTGCTTTTGCGCATCACTGCGGGTGTGTTTGTGTGCATCACAGATGAGCAAGTGGGCCACGGATGCACGTGGCATCATATACATTCATCAAATATATGATCGCCAACATTTATAACAAACATTAATACTGTAAATAATAGATTGTTTACGTATGTAATGTCTCGTTTATTTCTTTAACGCACAAAGACTATAAGTGCATGATGTCTATACTGAATACAGAATAAAATGACAACATAACTCAGTAGATTAACCGCAATCAATAGTTACATTGCATTACCAGCGAAACCGTATGCTGTGGTATGGCACCGATATAAACGCGACGACTGGCCGGAATGATGCGCACTCACCTGCAACGCGTCACAGCGCGTCCGATGTTTGACTCGTCTCTGGATGTGTATTTGGGCAAATCAGCTGGTGTAGTTGGCTGTATTTTAGATGTTGTTGTAATATTAACAGCGGTTAGTTCAGATGACGCAGATGCTCCAGCGCGTCTGATGTCACCGTGCGAGCGCGCTCCTGTATACAGCCGTGTGCGCGCCTGATGTGCAAAAAACTGCAGGGAAAATTCTGGGGAAAACTCGACTAGGATTGCTTTATAGGGGATTGCAATGAAGCTTGAAAATAATAACATGTTTTTAGGATGATTTATTTGGTGATGTTTGTTTTATGCAGTTCCAATCAAATCAAAAGTCTTCTGCAATTTTTACTACAACATGTAAACATAATAAAAATGAAAATAACAAGATAAAACTCAGAAATAATAAACGTAATAAAACGTTTAAAATAAAGGTTTTGATATATGTGACACATCCAGTTTGGCTAAAGTTCAGGCCCTTTAAATAAGAGGTCAACTGTATAAAAATAAAAGAAAAATGCACATCAATACCAAAAACATCAAGCAACTAAACAAACACACAAACTAACAACAGAACAGTAAAGATTTCACATTGGTCCATTTTGATAGCTCATGTGTAAATGCATAATGCAGCATTGCTCTTCATAAATATTATTATATGATTTACGTTTACAAGCCAGATCTTATATTCAAAATAAAGAAACTTAAAACCACAGGAATGAAATTAAGGCAAATAAATATGTCACACATTTATGAATAAAATGTTTTGCACATTTTTTCTTGATCTAACAAAACATTCATTACATGCCCAAACTAACTACAGTCACTGATGCAAAACTTTTGTGCTGTTAAAGCTACAATATAAAAGATTTTTGAAATAAAATAAGCAAAAATCACTTGCACAGTGTGATATATCATGAAGTTATGTAGTTTCCTTACCCCAAAAGTTCCCAAGGATTTTATAAATCCAGCGAAATCCCTCATCTCCTTGTAATTGTCACCGTTTTAGAGACTTAATATCCATGCTATATTCAGTTTCCAGTTGTAGAAATTAGTGGACAAATGCAAAAATGGTGGTTTATTGCGATGACATTAAATAATTTGATTTAAAAAAACATTAATTCTTTACTTTATCTGTGAACATGAACAGCGAATTTCATATTACATTCATTTTCGACTTTTGTTATTGTGTAATATCGACCTCTAGTGGTTGAAAATCCTACATATCGTGCCTTTAAAGGTGCCAAAGAATGCTTTGGAATGTTAAATTATTCCCTGATATCTACATAGAAGGTTTGTGGTTTTATTAAGTGCAAAAATTATCCAGAGATGGTTTTACTTGTCCATTTACAACCCTAGGATTTGCCTTTAGAATGAAATGGTCTATTATGTCCTTTTTGAAAGGATCATGAATAATAATGTTGAGCTCTGCTCTGATTGGCTGATTCTCAGAGCAGCTCCTTCAGTAGCTCTGTGTGTGTGTAAACAGATCTTATGTTTGAGTCTGGAACAGATTTTGAGGATTAATCAGTTGTTTGGAGATTGTTAATGGACGTTTCTCAGTGATAAGTTTGTGTTTTTTCAGTATGGACGTGCAAAACGTAACCGTAACGTCAATAGTAGAACTTCAGCCAAACGTTAGCATAAAGCATTAACAAACATATAGCATTAACTAGCATATACACTGAAAAAAAATTATTCATTGAATTTAAAAAAAAATTTAAGGTATGTGGTTGCAATCAATGTATTTATGCTACATTTAAACAAAAGTTTTATATTTTATTTTACTCTACTAATCTTTTTTGTTTAAATGTAGCTTAAATAAATTGATTGCAACCACTTACCTTAAATTCAATGAATCATTTTTTCAGTGTAGCGCTAACTAGCATGCCGTGGACCTAGCATATACCGTTAACTAGCATATAACGTTAACTAGCATATAACGCTAAGTCAGCAGTCACAACTTTGTTTTTAGCATTATAACAACATTGTACTTAATTTAATGTGTAATTTAATGTTGGGGTCATGAATGTAACGTCACAGTTAGTGTTATGTTAAGATGGTCTGTTTTCCAGCGGTCTTTTGCATGCATGAGGTTTACAGTAGGAGGAAAGAAGGCTTTGAGGCTCATGATATGTCATACCATCTACAGAACTCTTATTATTCATCTATGCCTGCATAAATACACTTTTCCATTCTACGGCACCTTTGAGCCCAATCATACAAATTGCTGCATTTTCATTAATACCATAAATTACTTTGGCATAGACAATATGCTTTCAACATATTTATATCAAAAATCTGCTTTTCATCTCTGAGGTTCCTAATATTCACTGTAGTTACTTTGATCCTGTGGTCTCAGTTTTTCTTCTGTATCTGACAAGAACATCTCGTGAGGGTGGCAGGATACCCAGGCCTGCGCGGGTGCTGTCAGGAACCAGGGTGCTGCTGATGTCATCAAGTTTCAGATCATAAAACCACAGAACCAATGCGATGAATTCTTTAATTTCATTTACTGCAAAGAAACGACCGGGACACTCGCTGGCACCAGAACCAAACGGAACCAGGAAATGCTTTAGTCGTCGGCCATTTTTGAAGAAATTACTTTTCCTTTTCTCTCCGTCTTCTAGGTAACGGTCGTACTTGAACTCCTGGAAACCAAAGACAGTCAGTGTAAACAGGTTAGTCGTAATAGTTTATTCATGCACTACTAAAGTGTCTGTGTAGTTTTAAAAAATTTAAATGTCTTATTGTATATGGTATTTGTTTATCAGTCATTTCTTTAGTTTTAAATTCACATGTTTTATTCTTAAGTGTTTTGGTTTGATTCTAATGTTCAGCACTTCGGTCAGTCTTGTGGCTCTCTTTAAATGTGCTTTATAAATAAATGAACTTAAATGTATTGCATCTGAACTAGGCCAGGGAAACATTTCCTCAAAATTACTTGTATTTGAAATTTGTTATTTTTGTGGCAACCAATTCATGGTAGTTTTAGCTGTATCATTTGTATTACACAGCCTTATTTCATTTGGCCAAGGGTGTTTTTTTAATGCACTCATAGATTTGAGGTAATTATGCCTACTAAATTAAACCCACTGCAAATGCAATGACGTAAGTTGAGCTGTTTGCAAGACCAGTCAAGATGTCAATCTCCCCTATCCATACACTGAATTCAGACAAACTTTAAAACGTCTGAAAAAACCAAGAGCTCCCAGCAAACATGAAACAATCAAAATCTTAAAGGAATAGTCTACTAATTTTCAATATTAAAATATGTTATTACCTGAACTAAAAAGAGTTAATACATCCCTCTATGATCTGTATGCGTGCACGTAAGCGCTGGAGCGCGCTGCGACACTTCCATAGCATTTAGCTTAGCCCCATTCATTCAATGGTATCACTCAGAGATAAAGTTAGAAGTGACCAAACACATCAACGTTTTTCCTATTTAAGACGAGTAGTTATACGAGCAAGTTTGGTGGTACAAAATAAAACGTAGCGCTTTTCTAAGCGGATTTAAAAGAGGAACTATATTTTATGGCGTAATAGCACTTTTGGGAGTACTTCGACTCGCCTGAAAAATCCGCTCCCCTTCTCCCTCTCATAATGGGAGAGGGAGGGTGTTACTGCGCCGAGTTGAAGTACTCCCAAAAGTGCTGTTCCGCCATACAATATAGTTCCTCTTTTAAATCCGCTTAGAAAAGCGCTACGTTTTATTTTGTGCCACCAAACTTGCTCGTATAACTACTCGTCTTAAATAGGAAAAACGTTGATGTGTTTGGTCACTTCTAACTTTATCTCTAAATGGTACCATTGAATGAATGGGGCTAAGCTAAATGCTATCAAAGTGTCGCAGCGCGCTGCAGCGCTTACGTGCACGCACACAGATGATAGAGGGATGTATCAACTCTTCTTAGTTAAGGTAATAACATATTTTAATATTGAAAATGAGTAGACTATTCCTTTAAATAGTGCATTTAAAGGACATTAATTCTGTGATATTAAAAAAGATAAGATGGGGGAATGATAACACTTGACATACTGTTGGGTCGGGGTAGATTTCAGGGTCCAGGTGTATGAGTTGCGGATACAGAGCAATGAAATCTCCTTTTCTAATGCAGACAGTCTGACCTGAGTCCAGCGTTAAAGTAAAGTCATCTTTGGCCACACGGATCATAATGGAGGCGCTGGAGAGCCGAAGAGATTCTTCAATAATACTTTCTGAAAAGAAAAGAACTTTATTATATTATTACTATTTCATAAATCATCAATAACCAAGTGCAAATTATGCAAGCATTATGTTACTTTAAAGGTCACGCTCTTCCTGATCCCATTTTTCAAACTTAAGTTAGTGTATTATTGCTGTTAGAGTATAAATAACAATAGTCCTGTAAAATGATCAAGTTTAAAGTTCACTGACAGGCGATATATTTCCTTATAACAGAAATCTCCTTTCGAAGCCAACAGTGAGCGGCGGGTTTGGACTACAGTCCTCTACTTCCTGCTTTAATGACGTCAATATAAGAGTTTTTGACTAAACTCCGCCCACAGGAATACATTAGTCGCCAACTAAGCTCAAACGGTTCTGGTTAAGCTGCTATCGAATCACAACACACTAAAAAAGCTACACAATCAGAACTCGATACGTATTTCTGAACGAGGGACTTCATAGAACAAGGAAGTCATCAGACCATTTTAGAAAATAGCGCTATACAGATATGTAAATTGTGTGAAAAAAACCACGTTTTTTACACGTAAAACATGAACACATGTAATATTGCGCACTGTAAACACAATCAAAGCTTCAAAAACACAAAAGAGACGAGACCTTTAAAGCTTTAAATGTGTAAAGTAAGCACATGAAAACATATTCTACCAATGACGCTTTCCTGATGAGTTTTTATGGTAATTCCGCAATTACCCAATTTATTAAAAACTGAAGCATAAACTAGCTTAATTAATTTTAAACTCTGTTTATGTTTTGATAATCATTCTGAATCTGATCTCTAACAAAATTCCTTTATAAAAATTCAATTATTTAATTTTTTTGCCTAAAATTTGGTATTTTTGAAGAAACCTACCAATATAAAAGGAGAACAAATGAATATAGAATGAAACATTTCCCGTTTATTTGTTTGTTTATTTCCACTTTTTGAACATTTTCTTCATTTGTATTGAAAATAAATGCCTTCCGGTGCGATATGTGATTCCCACACCTTAGTTTACTTTAATTCAAGGACCTTTCAAGGACTTTCCAGGTCCAATACCCTCAAATTCAAGGACTAAATGTGGGGACACATTTCAAGTGAGAGCAAGGTTACATTGTGTTACCTTTTAAGATACATTGTTACAGTTCCCTTTCGAGGGAACTCGCGCTGCGTCACTGCGGTGACACTTTGGGGACGCCTCCAGGGGTAAGTGCGTCTGAATGTATACATCAAATTCAACCAATGGTGAGGCTTAACGACAAAGACAGGGTGACGCGGGAGTCAGGAAGTATATCGCTATCTGAAATATTGCCAAAGACGGCGTTACAGGGACTCAGGAAGTATGGCAAGGGAGACGCAGCGTCTCGTTCCCTTCTCAGGGAACAACAGTTACATACGTAACCCGAGATGTTTTCATGTGTCAAACACAACTATGCAAAAAAGCATTTTGGTATGAATCAACATTCGCATACAGAAGATATAAACATATAAAGCGAACAGTTTAGCACGTGTGGTTAAAAAGTCTAGAATTTTATGATATTATCCTACACTACACAGGGAATAATATGGATTTTTTTCAGAAAACTTCTTGCATATAATAGATTCAAGCACTTTCAATGACCTGTATCTATGTATGTATATTTTCAAAAACTTCCCAGGGCCTTGAATTCCCTCCCCAGATTCACAAACTTTCAAGGATTTCAAGGACCTGTGGGAACCCTGTTTAAACTTTAGTGGTTTAACCAGACAGTGGTGGGCGGAGTTAGTGTAAATAGCATTTACCAAAGGAATAGTTAGTGTAGATCAGGGGTGGGGAACCCTGGTCCTGGAGGGCCACTGTCCTGCAGAGTTTTGTTCCAACCCTAATTAAACACACCTGAAAAATCAAATTAAAGTCTTCAGTGTTACTTGGAAATGAAATTCAGGTGTGTTTGATTAGGGTTGGAACTAAACTTGCAGGACAGTGGCCCTCCAATGCAATGTAATCTACACCACAAAATGCATTAGTTTCTTTCGAGACATACAACAGTGAGTTTTCCCTCTTTGACCCAGAAAACACCATAATATCATTATTAACATATCACTGAGCCCACTTGAGCATAAACACAAGACACTTTATTTAACAACCACACACAGCAACTTGTGGTGATAATAAAACCAAAATGTGTGAAAGTATATATGTTCATAAGCTTTATGTTTATATAGTTTTTGGAATATACAAATTTGCAGAAAATTCATTGCCACGTACTTACTAAATGATCACCACAGTTTTAAAAATATAAGCAGTTAAAGTTAGTGTTAAAGTGAAAATGCACAAAAGATAACAAAAGTCTTTATAGACAGAATCTTGTTTTTTAATCAGTTATTTATTTTGTAGGCTATTGAAGATATAGTATGCATTGTATTTAGTATTTATGCATGCATAAGCATGTTAAACGAGTATGAAGTATGACTATGCACAAAACAGACAGGGAACATACCTGTATATAAGATCTTTAGATAAGGAGATTATAAATATATGAATGGTGCTATCAGGGGATGATCATGTGAGATGGTCTTGTCGCTCTTTACTTTAGACTTGCACCTTTACCGTTGCGTCTCTTTCTCGTCTTTCTAAACCAAAAGATGTGTGTACTTTGAGCTAACGTCGCGTCAAACTACATCCCTCCAGCTGCGCACGCGTCACTGATATAAACGCTAGTAAACTTAAACTTTATAACAACTAACAGCATTAATATGTTCGGGAACTCCTTTCTTTATTTGGCGGCACAGTTTCTTGCACACGGTTGGAGAGACTTCTGCATTGCCAGAGACTCAGCTGCACGAGCACAGAGAGAGCGAGCGCGCGCGAAAGAGAGAGAGAGACCTGCACCTCACTGGTGCTTATTATGAAATTTCAGAAATGACTCTTTCATTTGTTGGTGGATTATTTCCCGTTTCTCGTTCACACTCAGTCTAACATGCAGGAATGCCAAGTTGACAACGTGCACTTAATTACATTATGCGGAATAGAAAAATATCACAGTAAGTTACCACGGACCAATCAGCAACCATGTAACGTGCAATTATCACGATTGACAGAAAACCTGACAAGTTACAAAACAATATGGCCTTTTCAGCTAATCATGAACGTGAAAATGGGAGGCCCCTGAACTTGGGAGGCCCCTGGGCTTCAGGCAAGGTAAGCCCGTGCATTAAAGCGGCCTTGGCCTAGACTTGCCAAATCGTCTGCATGTTCAAACGTGTTACAGACAGTTTTATTGTGTAAAAACGGCAAAATGAAACACTTGGAAGTTACAGCATAATTTTAAACAAAGATAAATAAATAAAGTGTTGACAATGATCAAACAACAGGGAATTCGAATATATGCATGATTTAACAACAAACACACACATAAACAATACAAAACTCACTCACCTAATACAGTCATAGAGTCCAACTGTTCTCTGGTCAGACTGATGGGTTGATCCGGATCATTTAATGTTTGACCTGACAGAACTCTGTTGATCTCTGATCGAGCGGCAGTGAGAGCATCACCACATCTAAGAGTCAGAGACACACACAATACAATCAAAGGAAACATACACAAAAAATACAAAAGCCAAAAACACACATGCACAAAAACACACAGTCTGATGTAGTAGAGTAGTTTTTGATTCATTAACAGTTGCTTAAAAAAAGTGAAAAGTGACATATGAAAAAACATCATCATCATCATCATCATTATGAACAACTACAAAGTTGTATTTTTTGTATTTGTGATTTTATATAAACAGTGAATACATCACTTCATAGTCTTCTCTTAAATCGTCTTTGTCTTATTGAGTAAATAATTTTTACTGTGATTTACTGCCTTAATTTACCTCAGTGTATAGTAAAGGCTCCAGAAAGCTGCAGGCAGTGTATTAGCCTGCGATGCCCACAGCATGCACACGTGTGTTCGCGCTTTACCCGTCTCGTCCAGATGCATGCGGTCAAACGCATCCATCCTGCGCTGAATCAGATCCGAGATGCACTTCCTGCGATGAAGTTCATCGTGCAGAAGTTCCTCCGCTAAAGCTTCCCTCGCTCTCCACGCCGGGACGTACAGTCCGATGGGAACGCCCGCAGCCAGCGCAGGAAATGCACGATCAAACACCAAAAAGTCCTGAGCTGCTTTCCGCATGCACGTCCTGCCGCCATCGGACTGAAGAAGCCCGGCGTCCTTTCCGAACAGAGTGAGAAAGCCTGCCTCGAACATGATGCGGTTCGTGAAGTCCTGCAGACCCTCTTGCACCCAGCCGTGCTCACGTGATAGGCCTCGTCTCAAAACCACCTGCAGATTACCCAGCATGCTCTGTGATAACTGCTCCAGCGACGGACCTTGAAGCGTTTGTCTGAAGATTGAGTGAACTTCTCTGTAATTCTCACTGAACACTGGAGAGGTGAAATCAGCGTGACCGAACACCTGCCATAGACACAAGAACATCAGCAAGACACTAACACCCAAGATTATCTTTTTAGGAAAAAGTCATTGGTCAAACGTTTGCACATTTTATGCATTTGGCAGACGCTTTCATCCAAAGTTTATCACAATTGTACTGTGTGCTGAACACTAATGCCTGCTTTTCCTTCACTATCCAGTCCAACTTAACCATGTCTTGGCTCTCCGATTTGCGTGAACTGCGCCCGAGCCCACCTATGCATGCCGGCCAGGGCACGTTTAACAAAACCGTGTCTGGGCACGGTACGGAGCGATCACACTACCTGTAGTCAAATGAACAAGGCTTCGGTGGTCAAACTCACTCGGGTGCGGTTTGGTTAGAATAATGTGATAGCCCCCCTAGATTACATTTCCTTCTATTGTACTGCGAATGAAAACTTCCTGTGTGTGTCCCAATTATTCCCAACAGTTGAACGAGTGTTACAACACATGTAACTGTGTGAGGTTAATCCACAGAAACTCCAGCACATATTTGAGTTTGAATAACTAAAGGCACTGTTTATTCACATCGACCTGTAAAACATTAACCACAAGGACACCTCTCTACTGTTGCTAATACTTCACAATGTTACAGGAATGAATAAGATGTGATTTGTTTACATCCCAATAGAAAATTATTCCTAAATTGTCCCATTTCAGATGGTAATGAAGTTGAAAGCGTAACACCTGTATGTGTTCAGCTGCAATGGGAATCAGCTGGGGTTGCTCTAATTGTTTTTATAATATTTCATTATTAGATTCTCAATGTATTTTAATAAAATATAACATATAATTAAGTTTGAAAGGAGCAAATGTGGCCTGCAGGTACACAGAGTTTTAACAGTGGAAAGATGTGGTTTGCATATCATCCAAAGCCTTTTATGTCAAAGCAAATGTGTCTTTTGTAAAGGATAGTTCACCCAAAAATGAAAATTCTGTCATTTACTCTTCCTCAATTTGGTACAAACCTAGAATGAAACACAAGCACCATTGACTTCCATAGTAGGAAACCATAAAACTGTGGAAGTCAATGGTTCACAAAAATTGATTGGTTAGAAACATTACTCAAAATATCTTCCTTTGTGTTCAACAGAACAAAAATCGCATACAGGTAACAACATGAGAGCTCATAAATGATGATCGATTTTCATTTTTTGGGTGAACTATTCCTTTAAGTATTGCGTAATGTATTCTAGCTCTCTTCATGTAACTCACTTACCCTCTGTGAGAAACCCATCGCAAACTTCTGGAAGTCCAGATTTTTACTCTGCCGCACTACCTGAGAGAAAGAGAAAGGGTCTGTGATGAAAGTGAAATACTTTCTGGCGATCTTACACGTGAAGACATCCCCATATTTCTGTTGAGTCTTTTTTATGAAGCCCAGAGGATCTTTGGCATAATCCAAAGTTACGCCGATGAAGGGAAGACCGGTGACTAAAGGAGGCTCTCCTATCCGTCTGTAACACAAACACAGTAAAACCATTACTAGTGAAATCTGATATATGAACACTTGGATAACATTATTTTGTCTCTTATAATAATACACGGTGGGTTGCTGTGTTTTATAGGGTGGAGCAATGTCCCAAATCTCTTGAAACAAGAAATGCTTAGTAAAGGTTTATTGTGCAAAATTGTGCAATTTTATGCAGTTTTTTTTACAAACTGTCTTATTATTTGGTGACCTCCACTTTATCTCATCCTCAGGCTGCAGCTATTATTTCCTTGCCTAGTATCACTCGTTCACACTTCATCCTTTTTGGTTGGTCTTCACCACAATCTTTTCATTATCTCCATGCCCTCTCCTCTACAACTACTTTACTTAAAAAAGTAGTTATACTTTAAAAGACTCAATTTAACAAGAATGCAAACTTGGCACTTCAGTATAATTGGACCGACAGAGGAAGTCTGAAACGCATGCCAGAGGTCAGACTGGCACTGAAGCAGAAGTCAAAAGTAGCAGTTTCTTAAGTAGCCTATGCGGTTATTATGCATAAATGTACTGTATACCTAAAGAAAATATCCTTACTGGAAAAAAAATGTGATAACCCAAAACATCTGTTGCGCATTACAGCGCGTTCACTTTCAAAACATCACATTACACGCGTAAAGAATAGCCTATATGAGCTATTATACACAAAAACATCATATTACGCGCGTAAAAACGCATGTGTAAATATCCACTGGATGTGTTTCATTTGCTTGTACGAAATATTAAAGCCCGAAATTGCCATTCATCCGTTCAACAATGTATTCCAACAGAAATCATTAGTAAGTAAAACTCCGAAAACAGAAAATAAACTTTATCAAATGCGTATCGCGTATATGCTCAATCTCGTTTAACACTAAACTAACAAAGCCAAATTAACTTTACTCTTTATTAATACTAAGAACATTGTAGATGTAGACATACAGCATACTGGTTTCTGTCAAAGATAAAATCTTTTGTTTTAATAAAGAAAGTTTAGCTTGAACATTTCTCACCTTCTGCGCCAGTCTCCACACATCCACACTATAAAGAGAGAAATTACAAAAGTTATAATAATGAGAAGTAATGGAGCCATGTCGCGTTAATCTGTCCGCGTTCAGCTCTTTCTCTCTACTACATGACTGCCCGGACGATCCCAAACCTCGCGTCGCCCCCGCAGCGCTTGATTTACGCAATCCAATGAAGGCGCGCTTCATTATCCAACAACCCCTTGAGAAACCCTTTAAACGAACTCATGTCTTTGCGTAACTACATAACGTTTTTTTATTATTATTCAGCGGGGCGCATGCGTCTGTCCTCCTGATATCAAACATATGAGACAATAGGACAGACGCATGCGCCCCGCTGAATAAACGATAAAAAAAACCGTTTCATAGTAGCATAATCGGAAACTGTGTTGTTTAAGCAATGATAGCAAAAAAATTCACAAAAGTTAGTCTGTTATGATTTGCATTATTAAACACACTATTGTTCAAAGACAACGTTTTTGGATACTCTCTGGTTGGTTAGTGGGACATATCCATAATGTGATTACTACTGTGTTTACTTTACTGGGACACCTATATGGGAGACATAATACACACACTGAAAATCAGTTGGTTGTTGCAATATCATTGCACAAATGTCTGTTAAGTTGGTTGTAAAAAAGGGTCTGTGTGCACATACTTGGTTTAGTTTTTTCATGAACTCCTGCAGAGTTTAAACACAACACACCTGCCTGTTGTTTTTGTAATGTGTTTTATTTAGATGGTTCACATGGGCTATTTTACTCTAAAAATACGTTTTAGGGTGACTGCATATAGCAACACCAGGACAAAAACATGTATATATGAGTCTACATATGCATAATATACACTTCATCTAAAGCAGTGGATCTACAGTGAAACATTATAAAGCACATGAACTGCAGTCGTTTACCGTTTGCTTCAGACGACAGCTAAACAAACATTAGATAATCCATTTCATTAGAAAGAAGTCTCAAATACACTCACTATGCCGGCAATGTGAGTCAATCCAGAGGCAGTTAGTGGTTAACTATTGCTCAGACATTTCCTGTTAACAGAAACATAGCCATTTAAGATTACAGCTCTGCATACTTTGGGCATTCGGTCAACCCACTTTATGAGGTGCATCATGGGATGTTTTATAAAGGACTTCAAACTGAACAAAATCACCATAATGTTGGGCTGTATGGTGCCACAAAGAAGCTTTAACATCAACAAAGGCTTTCTGTTGCACAAGACTTTCTTTGTTGTGGAAGAATGTACCACATACTAGGACTGGGTGCACAATTATTTGAGAAACTGGTCGGGATTACAACTCAGGTTAAACGATTACATAAAAGCACAGCTGCCCATTTGTGCTCATTTCTGAAAGTATAAACTTGGACTAAAAGGCACGTTGAAGAACCAAAAATGGTTCTCCTAAGGCATCACTTCTAAGAACACTTTCAAGGACCTTTATGCTTAAAGGGGACATATCACAAAAATCTGACTTTTTCCATGTTTAAATGCTATAATTGGGTCCCCAGTGTTTCTATCAACCTAGAAAATGTGTTATAAAGATCAACCCAGTAACTTAGATTTTATAAACCATTCTCTGTAAGCATGTGAAAAATAGCTAATTGCAATATGGCTCCCCTTGTGATGTCAGAAGGGGATAATACCACCCCTTAATCTGCACTATCCAACCACAGCACTGCCATCTAGGTCAGAGATCAGCTCATTTACATTTTAAGGGACACACCCAAAACCGGCACATTTTTGCTCACATCTACAAAGTGGCAATTTTAATATGCTATACTAAATTATCTATGGACTATTTTGAGCTAAAACTTCACATATGTACTTTGAGGACACCAGAGATTTATTTCACATCGTTAAAAATGTCCCTTTTAAAAGGATAGTTCACCTAAATTTGAAAATTGTGTCATCAGTTACTCACCCTTATGTTGCTACAAACCTGTATACATTTCTTGATCTTGTTTTGATGAGCACAAAGGCAGATATTTTGAGAATAGTACTTTCTTAGCAGAAAATAATATCCTGGATAAATTTCAGTCTGGTTTTAGGGGGGTCATAGTATGGAAACAGCCCTTTTAAGGGTTGTAAATGACCTCCTCTCAATCATGGATGCAGGTAATCATTCAGCACTAATTTTATTAGATCTATCAGCTGCTTTCGACACCATTGATCACAGGATCCTTCTAACTCGCCTAAAGCAGTTTGTTGGCTTTCAGGGCACGGTTTTAAATTGGTTTGCCTCCAATTTGGATTGTAGATCCTTCTCAGTGAAGCTTGGTAATAATTACTCCGCATCGTCAACTATTTGTTGTGGGGTCCCTCAAGGGTCCATTTTAGGCCCCATTCTGTTCTCTTTGTACATGCTCCCGCTGGGCATGATCTTTAGGAAGTATGGCATTTCGTATCATCTGTATGCAGATGACACTCAGGTCTATGAGTTCTGTTGGTGAGGATTCAAATAGCTACTCAAATGTCTAGAGGAAGTAAAGTTGTGGATGGCAGAAAATCTTGTCCAATTAAATGAAAATAAAACAGAAACTATTATCTTTGGTCGCCTAGCTGGTAGTCAATCGCTAATCGATCGCTTAGGTCCATGGAAGGGGCACTTGCAGGACCTGGTAAAGAACTTAGGAGTTATTTTTGATTCATCACTAATTTTTGACCGGCAGATAAAGTCAGTAATATGTAATTGTTTCTTTTATTTAAGAGCAATAGCGAAACTAAAACCAATTCTGTCAGCCAGTGACTTGAAAAAATTTGTACATGCGTACATATTTTTCCCGCCAAGATTATCGTAGTGCCTTGTATGTTGGGACCTGTCAAAAACATATTGCTCACCTGCAGCTAGTACAAAATGCTGCTGCAAGGTTGTTGATGAATGCTGGGAAAACAGACCATGTTACCCCCCTTTTATCGTAGTTAGGCTGGTTACCAATACAATCTAGGATACACTACAAGATCTTGATTTATGTTTTTAAAGCTCTACATGGAACACCGCCAGAATACTTGGCTGAGCTTATCAAGCCTTTTACGACTGAGATCAGCAAACAAGTTTCTTTTAATGATTCCCCGTGCACGCACTAAAATCAAATGCGATCGTGCTTTTTCTGTCGTTGGTCCTAGATTGTGGAACAATCTGCCATTAGATGTTAGATCCTCCTGGAAATGTAATGTTTTAAAGTACCGCTTAAAATCCAATTTGTATTCCTTGGCCTTTTAGTTTTTCTGTAGGCTATATGGGTGTCTGTATGTTTCTTGCAGTTGCAACATGGCCCTGACACGGACTTTCTTTTCCGTGGCATTCTCACGGATTGGTTACTCAACTGTTTTTTCCTATTTTCAAACCATTGTCGCTTCGGTTTAGGGTTAGATTTGGTGTTTGCGTTAGTATTTCACTTTAAGTATTGGTTTATACTATTTTTTGTAATGTATTCTTTTATATTTTCTAAACTTTAATCAATTGTCGCCTGGCGTTGGGGTTAGAGTTGGGTTTGGGTAGGGATGTCATTTTATGTAAATCTAACCCTAAACCGAAGCGACAATGGTAAGAAAATAGGACAAAACAGTTGAGTAACCAATCCGTGAGAATGCCACGGAAAAGAAAGTCCGTGGCAGGGCCATGGAAATATGAGGAGATCCGTGAGAATGCCACGGAAAAATTAGCAAAAAATTCTGTGACTATGCCACGGAAATTCGTGAGACTGCATTGTACAGAACTACGGTGGTAGTGTGTAAGGTGCTATATAAATAAATAAACAAACAACATGGGAGTGAGTAAATGATGACACAATTTTCATTTTTGGGATACTATCCCTTTAAGTGTGGATGTGTGCTAAAAACGTGGGCTTCCACTATCAGCTTCAACTAATTTGTTATAAAACAAAGACAGATCCAAAAAACATTTATCACTTTTAAGCATATGTAGTTAGATCAAAAACTTTTTTTATAATTGAATAAAACCAGCCTGTCAAACTACATGAAATTCACATCACCACTAGATGGAGCCAATGCAGTGTCAATCCTCCATGCTCCAGTCAGTATCGTGCAACAATGCTTCAAAGTAAATGTCAATTCATTTAACATTACAATGTTATATTGCAGCCTTTACAGTAGTCATTTTTAATTAAATATAGATTTTTTATTTATTTATCACCATTAATTCAGCACTACAACGAATAAATCCACATACGATCGATGCATGCACACAATGCTTTATGATTTATTATCATTTTATAATCAGCCCACAATGCACTTTATTATAAAGCTTAATTTAAATAGCTTGTTGTTCATCACATTTAAAGCAGAATGTGATTCATGCAGAACAGAACGGAGCAGCACAGCACCTGCTACTTCATTATCCCAATAGGAGGGTGTTAGTGCATTCAGTTAGTCTGATGATAACAGCTGAGAAACACGACGACCGATCGCAATCGACACCAAAGGATCCAAACCGATTAAGGCCTCCACGCTTCATTAACTGTACTGCACACACACCCACAAGCAATTGAAGATTATCTGCTGGTGAAATGTGCACCCACATGAAAACAGCACGCTACATGGGCAAGTCCTGCATCAGATTACCAAAAAAAACGAGCTGATGTCTTATTATTTTAACAATGAAACCATAAAGCAACAGCAGGTTGAAATCGTGACTCCACCAAGGTTCATAAAACACCTGTGTCTACCTCCCAACACTTGTACCCCTACACAAACATAAAACACATCCAAATGCTCAACATCAGCATGATGCGGGGTTGCCAAGCAACCATTTGGATTCTCTTCCTCTTTATGTCCCCGTTCTGAAAATGTCCCTATTTTCAACACACTTCAAGCAAAATCATTTACCATTGAAACCTTCTTCTTAAAACGCATCTTGCCAACTTTGACTCCCTTCAAGCTACGGATGAATTTCTTTACAAAAGAAGTATTACTGTACCACAAATTTGTGAATAATGAGCTGTGCAGATGAAACCTTTGAGATAAAGGGTACATTTTCACCCAACTGTTGCCTTGTTTTAGCCTAGACATCTGGGCTGTGTTTGGTAAGCTAGATGTTTTTTAAATGTAAAGTGCTTGTTGGGTATAAAAAGGTTAGAAAGAAATGTTTCATTTAGCAACCTTTGAATTAAAATCTTAATTGGTTCCTCCGTGGGAGTGTTTAAAACACTATAAGAAAAATGTATGGTGTCAAAGCTCGTGACCTAATCTAATGCAGTAAAGCACAAACAAACAACACAGAGGTTTGAATGAAACACAATTTGCAAACCACATGGCAAAACTAGGACACTGCTGTTTTAATCAACACACACCTGCGTATTGTAAGCATACAAAGTCACCAAAACTGTACGTAACCAAAGAAGGGGGTCAAATATTCAATCTAGCAATGATGGCTCTTCACTTACCTCCACAGCACGACAAGATTACTCAATGCACTTCAGCTGCTCTCTGAATCATAAAAAACAGAACAATGTAGTTCACAGGAAACTCACTCACTTCAATTATTTATGCTGCGTTTACAGAAGTATTATATAAATAAGTGTTCACTTTCAGCTTTGTATGATACATGTGATTATAGGCACTGCATGTGTTCAACTACAGACCCCAAATAACAATAAACAAGACAGACAATGAATTCACGTGATGGAGCTGAAGGATCTTATAAAATAAGATTTTTACAAACATAATGAATGACTTATGTCAAGAGAGAAAACCTCAACAAATACTGCAGGTTGCTCCGACTAGACACTGCTGTTTTTAACATCTGTCAAATTGGCAACTAGTTTATTTTATCCAATCATTTCTGTAGATAGCAAATCAACAAAAGACTTTAATCAAATATATGCAATTTCAGGTGTGACCCAGGACCACAATTTTTTTTTTTAAATGGAGATTTATACATCATCTGAAAGCTGAATATATAAGCTTTCTATTGATGTATGGTTTGTTAGGATAGCAAAATATTTGAAGATACTATTTGAAAATCTGAAATCTGAGGGTGCCTTTAAATAAATAAATAAATATTTATTTATGAATTCAATTCAATTTTATTCATATAGTGCTTTTCACAATTGTTTAATTGTTCCAAAGCAGCTTTACATCAATAAAAAGCACATTTAAAAACAGCCGAGGCAGACCAAAGTGCTGTACATTAGTAGAAAACACACAGTTCTTGATAACAAACTATGAAAACAAATCATAAAAACATTAAAAATAAACATAAAAAAACAGCATGAAGAAAATACAACAAAGTTATTTCAAATAAAAAAGTCTTGAGCAACACTCATAAAAAACTGCTTTACATAATAAAAATATATTGAGTTAGTCCAACTCAATTTAAAGTTAATGGCAATACTCAATTAGTTGCCTCAACTCAATTTAGTGTAGTTTGAATAACTCAATGTAGTGTAGTCTGAATAACTCAATTCTATTATTTTATATAAAACGTTTTTATATCATACTAATTAGCATAAGCACATGTTAGCATGCTAATAATAATAACATATGTTACTTTGGATGAGCATGTGAGAAGAGACTGATCTCTAAACAGGCATTAACACAGTCAGTGCTCATTGAGAGAAATACGTCACATCCACAACCTAACCACAAGCGCCACTTTTCTGCACGATGGTAACCAAACAATTTTGAAAAAATAAAACACAAACGCTTTTAAATCAATAAGATAATTAAGTCTTTCTCTTTACCTAAAAATGCATAAAATAACACTTTAATTACTCTCCAAAAGCAGTTGAATGCAAAGCATGCTGGGAAATTATTTTTCCAGAACCCAAACTCAATCTAATTGTGTTAACGCAATTAAAAAGAAATCAATAAATTATAGTACATATTCATTTTGTGTTAGACTAATTAAATATATATATACTTATTGCTCTTAATGAGGTTTTTTGAATTAATTGAACACAATTTTAATGTGTCATTTCTAAGAAGGGCTTGAATAATTTTTTTGAGTGTATTACTAATAATAAATAATTTGTTTTAAATATATATGGTAGGAAATTTACAGAATATCTTCATGAAACGTGATCTTTTAATATCTTAATGTGTTTTGGCATAAAAAAAAGATAATTAGACTCGTACAATGTATTGTTGGGTATTGCTACAAATAAACCCGTGTGCCCCAGGGTCACAATTTTGAAAACACTTTTGATTTCTGTCTTCACATTATGCAAAAACGTTGTAGCCATTGTAATTTTTTTCCAAAATCTATAAACTAAAAATATTTTGAAGTAGGCTACTATTAAATCTTCCACTCCAAATACAACAACAAGGATTCTTTGAGCATTTTTATAAAAAAGTATTTCACGATATCTGAATGGAATTTTCCAGCTGAAATTCACTTAAAGGGATAGTTCACTTTAAAATGAAAATTCTGTCTTCATCTATCCTCATGTTGTTGTAAACCTGTATGATTTTCTTTTTTTTTGATGAACACAAAAAAAGATATTTTGAGAAATGATGGTAAACACACAGCAGTAAGTGACCATTGACTTCCATAGTAGGAAAAAAATGTGTGATAAATGACTAAGAAAATATTTTAATAAATGATGGTAAGCACACAGTTGACGGTACCCATTAAATCCCATCATATTTTTTATTCCTATATGGAAGTCACTTACTGCTGTGTGTTTACCATCATTTCTCAAAATATCTTCTTTTGTGTTCATCAGAAAAAAGAAATTCATACAGGTTGAAAACAACACGAGGATGAGTAAATGATGACAGAATTTTCATTTTAAAGTGAATTATCCCTTTAAGCCCTTTTCACACATACCTTACGAAAAACACATTCGGGATTTGTCCGGGATTGTTTGATTTTTGGTTCATTCACACTGCCAATGATTTTCCAGAATTTGTATGTGCGTTCACACAGATGCCATAAAGATCCTGTAAAGACACGTGACGTGTTTAACTTCTTTAACTCTGTGGACCCTGTACCGGGTCCAGAATTATCTTATTTTGACTTAATATAAAATATTCCTTTAATTTTTAATGGTCTGTCATGGACCCAGTACCACAGATACTGTTTGAAAGCTTAGAGTCTCTACTTTCTGCAGATATGCATCACTTTGAGATATGTTTTACTGTAAGAAAGTTATTTAGACTTAATTTACACTATCACCCCCCGACAATTTATTATATGATTTAATATTCACATATTTCATATTATTCAAGTATGACAAACATGGGCAAGTCTTATATCAAATGAAAGCTCTTATTCTCAGGAATAAGGCTACAGTGTTATTTATGTTCTAATATCAACACATATCCAACAATCCTCGAGTGAATAATAAGGTAAAAAATTGTCTTTTATAAACATATGGGAAACTTGAGTGTGAACTGCCTCAGATAGCACATATAGCCACAAATGATACACCATCTTTTATTTTAGGTCCTACTCTAAAAAATGAGTCCATTCACAGCATTTTCTTTGGTTGTGTGCATAATTAATCCCTAGCTTTTTATTATATGTGCAAAACAAAAAAATTATATTTATATGAAAAATGTATTTTCGCACCCTTCAGTAAAATAAGAATATCTTTTGAATGCGACATGCTAAAGAGTTCATTCTTTTTTTGGGTGTTTACTGTCTGCTGCTGGTAACAACCAGAACTGTCTGCAGTCTGCTAGAGCACACAGAACCAGAATTATACACTATCAAAGACAGTATTTACAACATAAAAAGGAAAATTTGGTGTTTTATCATATGAAAAACAACATAAATAACAATATTTGTCACAAACAGCAGCTTTTTATGTAACTTCAAAATGTTTTCTGCAAAATGATATAAAGATATTGCATTTATTCCACTGTATGTGGTTATGGGAGCACTTCAAATGTTTTATGTACACCATAAGCGTATTAGTCCTCCCATCAGTTGGAGTAAAATAACTTTTGCATTTATTATGATAGAGAAAAAATTCCTTTTTCCTCTGTAAGCTGACAATTGCTGGAATCAAACAAAACTGTCTGCAGGTTTCATTACCACTCAGGGCCAGAGTTATACACTTTGAAATAAAAACTTTAGAAAAAAACATCAAAAAGCGCCTATTTTTTTGTGTTTATTAGAGGACTGATATCACATACAACCATGTTGAGCACTTTTAACAGTGTTTTATGTAATTTCAAAGGGTTTCCTGTAAAATGATACCAAACTTTTGTATGTGCACCTCTGCTTGTGGGTATGATAAGCTTTTGAAATTGGGTAGGCCAAATCCAGGCGGAAATCCCCAAAATAGCCTCAGAGTAAAGTCCTGAACTTGGTATATTTTCTGTCCACAATGTCTAAAGTTTGCTTATTATCTATTATTCCTCTCTCCAGAAACCACGCTCGTGCATTTTTGTTTTATGTTTTTTGTTTTACGTTGCCATTCTAGTATGCTGGTGACTGGTGAATGATCTCAATTTCAGGATGAATATTTGAAAAGCTCCCTGATCTCTGCTTCAGTTTGCAGACATTTCTCATCGTGAATGTTAATCTGCATTTAAAACCCTTGTTTTAAAGAGCTGAATGATATGCGATACAATGACGCGCTGACATTTTTGTTTATTATAAGCTCATGTGTGTGTGATGCGCTATTCTTTTATGCTGTTGAATGTTGATATCTGTGTTTTAAATCACTGTGTCAAAGAGCTTAACCATATCTTCTGGTTGCAATGACATGTGCATCCTCACTACAGCACGCCCTTACGGCAATGTTTCTGTGTCTTTCTGGGAGCGATCCCAAAACATATACGGGACATGTTTGCGTTCACCTTTCTGCCAATTTTACAGGTATTTTCTGGGACCAAAGTGTTGTGTGAATGAGGTTTTAGTGATTCTTAAATATAAAGGTGCTTAAAAGGATCTTTACTGCCATAGAAGAAACCATTTTGGTTCCCCAAAGAACCATTGAATCAAAGAGGAACCTGAAGAACCATGCACAGAAAGGTTCTTGTTTAGATATTAAAGGTTATTTTTGGAAAAAGTGTGAAAATGATGAAGCACCTTTATTGTGTATGTGGGTCAGTTCAGTTAAATGTAAATCCTTTTAAAGTTGCATTTCACGCAGCCTAAACTTACTGTAGTACTTACTGCAGTAAATGTTGGTTTTAAAGACGACTGTAAACATACACATGCTGAAATAACAGCTCTGAACAGAAAGTGTAGATTAGGTTTAAGAAGTCATTTTGTGTTAACAGAAAGAAAACTCTCAGACGTTTCTGTGACTGTTGTGGCGTTCATTGGTGCGTTCAAATAACCACTATGATTATACTGTCACAATCGGCAAACAGGTATTGGTTTTTACCACAGTAAATCATCTGCTTTCAAAACAAACACACGTGAGACACGCCTTTACAATCTGAGGATGAAAGGAAATTGGATTTTGTTTAGATTAACCTCGATTGCAACAAAATTTTAATCTCATACTGTTGTAGTTTATTTGCAGTAAAACACAAAGATCATGGGTTCGATTTCCAGGGAACACACATATTAATAATAAATAACTGTAGCTATACAAATGTAGTTTTGCAGAACGAGCTTCAATAATAAACATTTACTTTAAAGTGAATAATAATGTTAGAGAGTAAAAGTTACTGCATTACATAAAAAAACCTCTCTGTGTCTATACGCCTGCTAAAAATAACAATAGCACTGCGTACGAATGTTTATCCTCTAGAATTTTGCTGCAGTACTTAAACAGATTTCATTGTTGAACACCTGCAAAGGTAACGGTATCAGTAACAGCCTTTTTGTTTCCTTGTGTTCAGGTTTCTTATTAGGCCTTTATGCTGAGAAGTGTGAGATATCAATGCCCCAAACTTAAGATCCAATTCAATAACTTAAATGCATTTCAATAGTTTTAGCTTCTTATATCCAGATCTAATCTAGGGCTGCACAATTAATCGAAAACTAATCAGGATTACAATTACGGGTGAAACAATTAAATCATCGGCAAACTCCTCAATTACAGCTGTCCATTTCTGCTCATTCCTGTGTGTTTCGCCAGCCTGTTTGGGCACCGAATCTGAGATCTTAAAATTGATATGTTGACGTGTCCTTTATTCATTCCTTTTGGATAACTCTCATTATTATTTGTTATTTACATTATATTATCCAGTTTTGGATGTTTGAATTTACCATGCAGCTGCTTCACAGATTATAAAATGTTTTATAATGTAAAGTTTTAAGTCAGTGTAAAGTCTATAGGCGAATAATCGACAATTATGATTTTGCCATAACCCTGCAGACCGTGTGCCAAAATATAAAAATAATAGGACTGCAAGATATATTGAACTTATCAAAATTTGCAAATGTCCATACTGCAATATGCATATGTCAATGCTTTGCAATAACGGTAACACTTTACTTGAAGGGGTGTTCGTAAGACTGACATGACACCTTTATAATCACGACATTACACATGAAGGAGATTTATTTATAATAACTGTAATTAAGTATCATTCATTCAATTATTTCATTTTTAATGCAAGGATAACATTGTTTGAGATGTCTTTGTTATGACAACTTGTCATTACCAAGACAAAATAACTGACCACTTTTTACCCAATGATACAAATTGAATTTTTCATTAAAATGTCATTAAGTGTTAATACTCTGTCATATAGTTTTATAAAAGCGTCATTAATATTTTTCTTGACCTCAACTACAGTAATATAATTGTCATTAAAATGTCATTAAGTGTTAATAATGACATTAATAATAATTTAAATGACAGTTTAACCCATAGGTAGTTTCCTAAATTTGATAATTATTCTGCTATGTCATGTTTATGACAGATTTATGACAAGTTATAATGTATTGGTTTATGTCAAGTTGGAATAACAAAGACATTTCAAACAGTGTCATCTTTGCATTCAAAATTACATAATTAAATGAATGCCACTTAATGACAGTTATAATAAATGTGCATAAATTCTCCTTTATGTTCATAGCACGTGTCATGTCATGATTATATATATATATATACCATTTCTAGGGTTTACAAAGAATGGTGTGAAAAGGGAAAAACATCCAGTACGCGGCAGTCCTGTGGGCGAAAATGCCTTGTTGATGCTAGAGGTCAGAGGAGAATGGGCCGACTGATTCAAGCTGATAGAAGAGCAACTTTGACTGAAATAACCACTCGTTACAACCGAGGTATGCAGCAAAGCATTTGTGAAGCCACAACACGCACAACCTTGAGGCGGATGGGCTACAACAGCAGAAGACACCACCGGGTACCACTCATCTCCACTACAAATAGAAAAAAAATGGGCTACAATTTGCACAAGCTCACCAAAATTGGACCGTTGAAGACAGTTGAATAAAATATTGCCTGGTCTGATGAGTCTCGATTTCTGTTGAACAATTGGGTATTGTTTAAATGCCACAGCCTACCTGAGCATTGTTTCTGACCATGTCCATCCCTTTATGACCACGATGTACCAATCCTCTGATGGCTACTTCCAGCAGGATAATGCACCATGTCACAAAACTCAAATAATTTCAAATTGGTTTCTAGAACATGACAATGAGTTCACTGTACTAAAATGGCCCCCACAGTCACCAGATCTCAACCCAATAGAGCATCTTTGGGATGTGGCTTCGTGCCCTGGATGTGCATCCCACAAATCTCCATCAACTGCAAGATGCCATCCTATCAATATGGACCAACATTTCTAAAGAATGCTTTCAGCACCTTGTTGAATCAATGCCACGTAGAATTAAGGCAGTTCTGTAGGCAAATACGAAGACGATATCGTCAAAAGGGTCTTTACCGTGCACATAACCGTCAATATCGCTCCCTTTACACTAAACTGAACTGAACAAACTGAATTAAAGACATGCGGTGAAATCACAGTATGTGAGATGAGCTAATGTGTACATTGATGTATCCATTTTTTTTTTTCAGAAAGCAAAACATACGTTATGTAGAAGTGCTGTAATTATCACATCTGTTCTCTAATCTCTATCCATCTCTCTCCCTATCATTCGAATGCAGTGAGGGAGAAACAGGTTTTTTTCAATACGTCTACTGAGCTGTAATGGTCTGAAATGATGAAGGTTCATCTCATGCTGTTCTGTGCAATAACACAAAAAAGTCATTACGTGAAAAATTGTTCAGCACACGGTCCATCATCGGCACTCAACGTATAGAGACAAATCTATACGGTGAGATGCCGAGGAGATCACAGAGCTTTCTGATCTATCATTAAACTGACTGAGAAGATCAGACGTGAACCGAAAAGCCTAAAGGAAATGAACGGAGCTGTAATGGAGACAGAAAGAGAGAGTTTGAGTCCATACCCAGTGGATCTGTTTGAGATAATGAAACTGAATAAAGTGTGTGCAGACCAATAATAATCTTAGTACTGATTAATTGTGACATTTCACATCATCATCTGTCTCTCTAACTCAACACACATCACACATAATCAACAGTCGACTGATTGTAAATTTCTCTGATGTGTCAATCACACACACAGATAATGAATTTGTTTGTATGCGTGCGTGCATGCGAGCGCAGGTGTTCAGGGTAGATCACAAAAGTTTAAACGACTGTGATGCTGCTATTCTGTCTGCTGAGATGAAAACCAAAAACCTGTTAAAGTTAATGTTATGTAAAATGACCAGGAACAAAACTACAGTTTGAGCCGAGCTAAAATCTGCAAGCACTTTTAGAAAATTGCTCAGATCACAAGACAACCATCTCAAATCATTTCAGAGTACATCAGTAATGCACCGTCCCAAATAATCATTTACACTGCATGAAACCACAAACTCATCTGCCTTTATGTCCAGATAAAGTCAATTTGTGTATGTATGAAGTTACTTCCTAAGAGTAAAATCTAATAATCTGATTTAAAGGGGACATTTCAAGATGTCAAGACTTTTTTAAGATGTCAAATAAATCTTTGGTGTCCCCAGTACATATGTAAAGTTTTAGATCAAAATATCATATAGATAATTTAATTTAACGTGAAAATTGCCACTTTGTACACTGTAAAGAATTTATTTTGCTGCCCTAAATTTTTGTTGTTGAATCAACTGAGATTTACAAGTCATTTCAACTAACTATTATTTATCTTGACTACAGATGATTTGTTATAACTTAGTTGGAAAAAGTCAATTTTATATAAAGCAACTCATCTCTTGCCAAGATTAATAATAGTAAGTTGACATGACTTGTAAATCTTTTTTGGGTGTGTCCTTTTAAATGCAAATGAGCTATTGAAACGCAAACACCGCCATACACCAACATGGTGGTTTGTTAAAAAAAGAAACGCAATTGTACTGTCAATTTCCTTCCTCTCTTTTTCACTCTGCACTAAATGGCAATGTCGTGGTTGAATAGTGCAGATTAAGGGGTGGTATTATAATAATAAGATCCCCTTCTGACATCACAAGGGGAGCCAAATTTCAATGACCTATTTTTCACATGCTTGCAGAGAATGGTTTACCAAAACTAAGTTACTGGGTCGATCTTTTTAACATTTTCTAGGTTAATAGAAGCACTGTGGACCCGATTATAGCACTTAAACATGGAAAAAGTCAGATTTTCATGACATGTCCCTTTTAAAGGTCAAATGTGTTTATTGATGGGAATCTAGTGGTGAGATTGCAAATTGCAACCACCCTCAATTTCGAAACGCAATGAGAAGCTACAGTAGCTGCCACAGGACAAACACGTCATCATCTGAGACAACATACGCTGTAAAAATGCCCTAACGGTTCATATTGTTTATAAAACGTTAAAATTACAATTTTGAAATGCAAGGGATTATGGGTATTTCCCAAAACATTCTGAACTTACAATTTTAAGTTCAGTAAAACCTTGAAAGATTGTGTGATTTTGTATTTGTAACTAAGACTTTTGGTTTATGGGTTGAAAATGCAAACATAACAAAATGATAAATAAACTCAGATTAAAAAAATCCTCTCATCTATTGCATTTAGTAAAATGTAGATACAATAAAAAACCCGTAAGTATGAAATACCTTTAAACTGAGCATGCTCATAATCCAATGCTCGCTACTTAAGAGCTTTCAATTCTCTCAGATTGAAATATTAAGTTGGCCAAAGGCCATACTAACTTTTTTTAAATTTCACTTTAAGCATTTTTTTATTCTCTCAACTTGTCTTAAACAGTTCAGTGGAATTGAAAAACAATGCTTCAAAAAAACGCATGTTGGTCTTTATACACCAATGATAATATAGTTACTGTATGTAGATTATATTGCATTTCTGTCAAGAGATCTTTCTGATACACATAAGTGAGCTTTATACCTAGCAAGCAATAGATGTCATTTAACCGTCTATAGGTTAACTTAAGTCCGGTATAAGTAACCCACTTCTAGCCAATATAAACTTGAATTTGATTATGTGGCGTTTTTGCTATCGTTTAAACACAAAATGGTTGATAGGTAACAATGCAAATATTTTTGAGTGACTACAATGTTTAATTATTTTTATTGATTCCTAAACTGATTTAAAGCTGGCAAATTATTTTGGACATGCATTTAAATGCACAAACATGCAAAAGTCCTTTAAAATGTCTAAATGAAAACATACCATGAGCCTTTTTATTTTAAAACCCAAACTCTTCCATCATAGAAAAAAATATACTTACTTGCTATGTTAAAAAAATTCACAATCATTTTTCAAATTGAGGATGTCCTTGATGTTTATTTCATAGATGATGCCAAAGATTCAAATCTTTCAGAAACACGCTCGCACACCTAAAGGCCATTTTAAATAAAGCCTTGAGTTTTAAACTTCAAATACACTACAGACGGCAGAAGCTTTCAACAGTTTTATAAAGGCTGACTGATGAAGTTGTTTCTTTTGTGAGTTTAGACAACTAAAGTAGCAATTAAACCGCCAGTTTTCAGAAAGATTGTAGAACAAACGTCTCATTTTAATCACAGAAAAGCTTCAGAGAAAGTGACAGGAGATAAAAGAAGAGAAAATCATCCATTTGTCCTCTTACTCATTCTGACAGAAGTCAAGTTTTTTTCGATTTTGTATTTTTTACGAGAGCGGCAGGGAAACGTGATGTTTTACTCGACTCATATCAGCTGCTAAAACTGTCCTACGTTTGTAGTCAAATGAGAACTTCATGTATCTTGTGTACTAAATATTATTTTTAAAACATTACATTTAGGCAAAGATACATTTTTAATTTCTTTTAAATGTTTAGATAGATGGGTGGTTGACCGGACTAGTACTGTACTAGTAGTCTGCATTGCACAAAACTTGTGTTTGAATCATGGTTTAGTCAGTGGTAAATTCTTTAAATATAAAAAGATTACAATCTGTGAGTCAGAAGTGGGCGGGATTATGATAATGACTGTCGTGTCCACGTCAACAGGCTGAGGAAGTAAACTGTTGCCTACAATCCGTGTGTTTGTTGTAGTCCAAGAAAAGAGATTTACGTTGGAGACGATAACTCGCATCATCGTTTACTTTGGGATTTGTACCTTTTGCATATCATTAGCATCATTAACATATCATAACATTAATTAATACACACTTACATACCAAAGGAAATGTAAAATCGTGAATCAGAAAGCAGGTGCTCTTTAAAAACTTTTTAGGAGTCATATTTGTAAAGTGATTGATTTTCTGTAAGAGAATGAATAAAGGAATACTGTAGTTGACAAATCATATCTTGCATTGTTTTAGTAAATGTCAAGTATTATAGAGCAACACAAACACAAGCAGAAAACATGCAGCTGGTTAATGTGAGTCACACTTTAAACTGAAAGCAGCTTTATCTGAATTTTCCTCTGAATAGCCACTTTAATTAGTAGCTAAATGCCACAAACTGGGACTTGTGTTGCCCACGTGAACACCACAGCTCAGTGGGTCAGAGGATTTTACGATGTTAACAAGATCCGTCAAGGAGGGTTGCTCACATCTCTGTCGACAAGATATGGCAACCAATGTTAATCTTAGGGGCTGTTTACACCCGATATTAAAGGTGCAGTGTGTAATTTTTAGAAGGCTCTCTTTACAGAAATGCAAAATAATATACAAAACTATATTTTCAGGGGTGTATAAAACCCTTTTTTTAATGAACCGTTATGTTTTTATTACCTTTGAAACAGACGTTTTTATCTACATACACAGAGGGTCCCCTTATGTAGAAGTCGCCATTTATTGCCACCATGTTTCTACAGAAGCCCTTAATGGTCAAACTTTTTTGCTCAGTTGTCTTTGATGATGACATGTTTTTCCGGTGGTGGCTACCGTAGCTTCTCTATGTGATTAAAAGCAAGGGGTGAGCAGTGGACTGAGCCGTTGGTTGCAATTTGCAACCTCGCCACTAGATGCCGCTAAAATTTACACACTGCACCTTTAAAGCTCTACTGTGTACTTTATTGAGTTATTTCTTAACAAAAACCCATGTTTTCTTTCAAAAGTATGTGCTCATTCATGTGTAATTACTTCCCACCCACTAATCAAAGTATTCTCGTAAGTGTAGAATCTGCTATTTAAAATGCATACCGTCGAATCGCTCTCTGGCTGAATCCATGTTGTGCCTCCATCTTTGAAATACATTCGCTGAAGAGGGACATTCTTGAAATTCAAGCTCCGCCTTTCGCGCTTTCACTCTACACTCATGCTGGCCGATAGCTGAAGCCTTCGGAGGTTGCATGTGTAGGCGGTATACGTCATCAAGACAGTCTTATTTCAGAAGATTAACAATTATAAAGCTGACAATTATTCTTACTTAATTGTAAATTGATGTAATATGCTTATGACTTGCGAATGTAATGCTCAGTTGATTTAAATAAACCAGGCTTGATGACGTATCCAGCCTGTGACCTGCGTAGCTGAATCCTTCGGATTTTACAACAACCGCACACCGTGATGAACCTGCGATCTAATGCTTTGATTTGAAAGCCTGTTGAAGACATATTCTCGAGGACATTAAAACAAATCGCCAAGGATGCAAAACGGGGATTTTAAACGACAACGTGACAGGAAAAACATCAAGACCAAAGTCACTATTGGAGTTAGTTTTCCAAGAGGGGGCTCAAGGGACACTGAAGTTGCACTTTCTATATTCTCCACAGGTAATTCAGCATATTCGTTTACATCTATACAGTCCATGTTGTAAACTTGAAGTTTTATAGTTCCTTGGCTAACTTTAGCATGATTATGCATAACACTTGTTAGTGTAAACATGCATGTGGATTAATGTGTTCGAACAGACACACGCCGTCTCTCCGCCCATTTATGTAGTCTGAGGTACTGAGATAAATGTTTTTCATCTGTTCTGACCTCTAGCACAAACACACAGTGACAGCGCTATTTTTAGCCTTTCATTGATAAAAGTGTCTGATCTGCGCGTCTTTCATTTCATTTTACAAGCGTGTGAAAGTTGCGCGATCTTTTTTCACCAATATGAGAGAAAGCTCTTACATATACACGGACATGTAACGTTTACTTAAAACATAAGCATTGTACTTTGACATAATATTAGTTCGCGTCCATTTAAACCCGTCATGGTTGCTTTTTGTATGTGATTTTAAGCGGACATATCATGACAATCAGACTTTTTTCATGTTAAACATAAATCTGTGTGCTTTGATGGATCACAGGCAAAGGACATTGCAAATTGTTCATTTTTTTCTCATTGCTTTTGCTTTGTAGCTACTGGAAGCCATGTTAACCTTGGCATGACACGGCCGGGCCACCGTACGAGTTAAAACGCGTTCCGAATGGGGAGGGCTAGAAAGTATTATTCAGTTGCTTGTCATATAGACTTTCACCGCTAGATGGGAGTAGATCTTACACAGTGGAGCTTTAAGATGCATTTTGGTCTATCAGATCGCAAGTGGATGACACTAAATACAGGTGTAAACAGGGTGTACAATGTTTTAAGTTTGTCCATGTGATGTAAGAATGACAGAAACAAGGTTTTCACTTTTTGAATGAAAGTGAGTGAGAGTTTCCAGTTCACTTCTACGAAAGCCGAGCGTCGCTCTCTCGCGTTGGATTGTGGGATTGACTGCGGCATCGAGCGCATTTCTTTCTCACATGTTTTTAAGTTTGTAAACGTTAAGCGTATGATGTGCTCTGACGCATAAAAATATGGGCTAATTGTGCTGTTTGTACACTAGAGGGCGCATATATTAGTTTTTTCTGCCTGTAATAAATTGTTAGGGCCATATCGCCTGCAGAAATTATCACTTCAGTGCACTTTTTTATTGTCTTTAAGCTAATTTGCCTAGTTTTGTAAATATGTCCCTTAGTATGTTGTTTTGTTCTCCATGTTTTTTTGATTCAGGATATATTTAGCCTATACCTGACCTACACTGTAAAAAAATTCCATAGAAATCACATTGTTACTTGCAGCTGGTTGCCGGTAACTTACTGTAGATTTAAATTGATGTTATTTACTGGCAAGAGTTTGTTCCAATTTAAATTAACATTAAACATTTACAAGTCTTTGTCTTTACAGAGTAAAACTAAAATAACAGCATCAAGCAAAGCATTTTGGGAAACTAAATCTGAAGCAAAAACAGAAAAAGGTTGATGATGATTTTTGGTTCCCAGAATGCTTTGCATGGGGCTGTAATTGTATAGTTTAATTCTGTAAAGATAAAGACTTGTTAATGTTTAAAATTTATTTAACTTTGAACAAACTCTTGCCAGTAAATAACATCAATTTAAATCTATGGTAAGTTACCGGCAAACAGCTGCAAGTAACACTGTAATTTCTACAGATTTTTTTTTACAGCAAAATTACATATTAAGGCTTGTATATGAAAAAAGAAACCCAAACAGCAAAACATACTTTACAAAAATATGTTTTAAATATATGCTAAATAAATTTTGCTGAAAGTATAAAGCTTAATTAAATATATTTTTGAATTTGAAAATATATTTAGTTTTAACATTCATATATTAACATATATTTCAGAAAATGTAGCCTATTTCAGGGGCAATTCATTTGTGATTTTACAACCCATATGGCAAAAATATATATTTTTCCTGACCAAAATATAAATGTTTGTATAAAATATATAAATTATGTATAAAATATAGTATTACAAGTATATTTTTGCAGATGAAAATATATTTAATTGTAACTATGTTTACAGTTATATTTACAGGTTTATAACATACAAGTTTTTCGTCCAATGTGACTTCAATAAAAAAGCTTTTAAATATTTATTTCTAAAATATTTTTCAAAATATACAAAATTTTTTACAAAAAATATATTGGTGAAAAATACATTTTTGTAAACATATTTCAAAATATTTTTCAGTACATTCAATTTAGTTTTCAACATTTGTAAGAATTTTGATTGATCCTGACCAAAAGGTCAGCCCTTCCTGGGAACACAGCATGGATGCCCGAGAGTGCAGTGTGTGTGCCCTGTAGGTGCCTGAGGCAGCAAGGACATCAAAAGAGAACTTTTTTGCAACACAACAAGTTTTCCTCCAGGACTCACGGCAGGGGACCAAGACCCCCAAAACACCCCTCTCGGGAACCAGAACTTTATCTCGAATACAGGAGACTCCCTAGAGAGTTACACTTGATTTTCAAACACCACATCTCCATACAACAACAGGATTCAATGTTAATCTGTGACAATAAACAAGTAAACTTAACCTAATGTTGGGAGACAACTCCTACCTTAGAGATGTTGACCAATCACCCACTGTATGTATATTAGGCAACACCCCTGAATTTTACAACAACCAATCAGTAGCAAACTCCTATATGCTTTGTCTCTCTGGATATTTAAGGGAATGATGTAAAATGGTTCAGGGGGTCTTTCTGTTCATGGAAATTCACCCCCATGATGCTGTATCTTTGATACAGCATCATGTATTTTATTTTACTTTGAGAAATCTGTAACCAGATATTCATCACTTGCCAGGTATGCATTATTCTCATTTGATTATATTTGTTTTCTCGTATTTGAATTGGAATGTGAATTGGCTTCTGAATTATGTTTTACCTACCTGGTTAATAAATTGTTATATTTGATTTTATTCTGTGTTGCTCGGTAAATGTTGACACTGTAAGTAATATCGTTGTATCCGTAGTTACCGTAAGGACTGAAATCAGGCTAGGATCGGCCCAAACCCAGTTAGATAGTGAATAATACATCAGCTGAGGATTTGTGAGATACGAATAGCAATTGGCGTTAGTTTAAGTGTACTTAGAAGCGTGGAGGCTGTGTTTCCGTTTAGAGTAACATTTCTGATTACTCTAAATAGGGTCAGCCTCAACCTCTGTTTATTTCAATGTTATTCTATTCATTAATCTTGATTAGAAATAATAATTGTAATAATTAAGTGTCACCTCTAAGGGGACTAAATAAAGTATGTTTAAAGTTGAGCACGCAGAAAGCGGCCGCTTAAGCGTATAGTCCAACCTCTGGCAGCGACCAACACTGATTCGCTTACGACCGTTGACCAGTATATTAATTATGAGGCCCGTACTAGGATCATGTGCGACTGTGAGAACCGAATGAACGAGTGTAATACCAGAGCTTTATCAGAATAAATAAACAAACATCCTTCTAAATTATGTAAGTTTTAAAAGTAATAATCAATCCGATTTGTAATATAATATAAACTAAATCTTTGTCTTTGGAGTCAGATTAGAGATAAATATACCTAAATTACGTAACGCCAAAACGTCATCTGCAAAGCTCCGGAAAAGACCGAACGCGCTATCAATCCTTCCCATGCGGTTTGGACTTCGTCATTGGGCCAAACGGATGGATGGGGGATATAAATTTTCACCCCCTTACAAAGTGGTGATTCCCGGGACGTGATATTCAACCAGTGGAAATCTTATCAAAATGTACAAAGTACGACTGATTCGATCCCTGGAGAATAAGAGTCTTTTCATGGAGCTAAAGGTTTGAACTTCTTCTATTTCTTCAGCTGATGTGGTAAGTCAATCTTTTCTTTGCCTTTTAAAAATGTTTGAGGGAATGTTTTAAACATCCCACATTTATTAAATAGGTTGTAAATATACCTAATGTTAGACTGGAAATCAAATCCGGTGGGGCTTTAAGAATGAAATGAAACCACATTATTAGGAAATGCTGTGTGATGTTAAATGAAGAATGAATTGCTTTGCTCTGTTAAGATCTTTTGTTTACGTGCCTACGGAAAACAAAAGATCGTCTCACATTGGAGTTAAATCATACAAAATTTGTTCTGATTCTCAAACAAGGAAAACATCTAGAATCTAAATTTAAATCACCAAATTCTACACAATTGTTTATGTTGTGACAGTAAATGCACAACCTGGAAAACAGCTAAAAAACATTAACAATTGAAAAATGATGTTGGATGATTTAAACTACAATGCAATGAATGTGTTTGCATGTGAAGGGAGGACTTGGACAATTGATATGTGAAAAGCACACAGATAGTAAGATTTTTAAATGCTGCAAACATCAGTGTACAATCTATATTTGATGAATTAAGGTAATATTGTAATCAAGCTGGAGAATGAAGGAAATGAAGGAAATGTATGAATGATTGAAGGCAGCGTTGTTGGATTTAAAAATCCCCAATGCATAGAGAAATGTAACTGAATGCTGGACATTAAGCAAGTAGGGAAATTATTTTAAATGAGTTGTTGTGAGTGAGCCTTCTAAAAGATCACTCTGGACTGAATGAGAATAGAATGGACTCAGTAAGTCATATTACAATTACAAACCTCTAATTCAATGTAGTATTCCTCCATTGATGAGATACAATTAAGCAAAACCTAAATTTGTTGCAGGAAAATATAATGTTTTTCTAGGCCAACACAAATGGTCTTATCTCTCACTGTGAGACACCCAACTGAGATGAAAGGGCTTACCCCCCACTCAGATAACGGGCTATCCATTGTTCCCAAGAGAGAACATTGTTTTTAAGAGAGACAATTGTCTGTAACCATATTTTTCCTTCTGTAAATCAATCTCAGTGTTATTTAAGAACTTGATAAACACCAGGACTGTTAAAAGTTCTTGGCTTAGTCTTTCCCTATGAGTCTGTGAAAATTGTTTAAAGACAGTTTTGTACAGCTTTATAGAGATGTGAAAGGCCACACAATTTTTAGTCTCGAAACTGTTGTAGGAATACATTAGCATGAACCAATGAAAATCTGTGCCTCACACCAGTCTGTCCAGGGCTGACACCTTTTCACATTCAAATATATTGATACAGGAACATCTTGCAAATTCAAACACACAAACATCAGTCTGGTAATCCTTAAGAGATCAGTAACGAATGTATTTTTAATTAATACTGTTTTTAATATACTATAATCTACATTGTGATCAAGTTGCAATATCCATTATATTGTAATGGCCAAACAGGCCTCAGATGGTAAAATGTGGTGTATTACATGTACTATATGGAGTAACTTGCACAGGCCAAACTCACAGAATTGGTCCACCACCCAGTTTGTCAAGGAGCGGAGTACGCTGTCACGTGCTGCCATGTTTTAACACTAAAAATTAATGTGACACTCATGATAGTGAACCAAATCTCCTTCACTGGAAATCTTTAACCCATTTTTTAATCCAATAAAGAGGTCTATTTTAATCATTTGGTAACTAAACCTATGATAAATGCTGAACACATCAAGCAAAAGAGTCCTTTTGGGTCAGAGATCTGAAGCAGTCAAAGGTGTGATGAGCTGATGAATTGCCCACAGGTCTGACTGAACTGAGCAACTTAAAATGAAGCCATTTGAGCTTATGGAAAAGTTCTCCAGCAGAAATGGAGTTTGAATGCTCACAGCAGACAGCAAGGGTTTAAATGCTATCACAGCTTAAAGTAATATGCTGTCGGACTACACTGCAATAGCAGTAGTCAATAAAAAAAAAAAAAAAAAAAAAAAACTCTGATCAAAGGATTTAAAACTAATTTAATCTCTGAAAATAAATTTGCAAAGTAATATGACAATGGTACATCTATTCCCTAATGACTGATCACCAGGAGAAATTGTACCACATGTCTTAATGCAAATTGCATAAAGGGTTAAAAACTAAATTGCTTCTCTGTTTGTCCTTTATCAGGTTGAAAGCTGTAAATCCTGGCCAGAGATGTCTGGCCACATCAAGGACAACAAACTTTGCAGAAACACAACCTAAAAGTCTGGGATCTGGGTGTGAAGAAAATTCAAAGGCCATTTTACACCTCACTACACTATACCATCATGAATAGCGATGGCCTCGAAATTTGCAACACTAATTGTTAGAGATAAAATCTCTAACAATTTTAGAGATTTTTTTTTTATTGGTGAAAAATATGTTCTTTAATCGTGGCCACCGATTTTAGAGACAGTATAGTATTCCCCCTTTCAAATCAATCTTACTTGGTCTGGTACTGAAAATAGATTTTGTAAATATGGACTTGATTTAACATCACTGACCAGCGAGAATAACATGAATGAAATATAAGCAGAGAGAGAAAAATAGATTTTGTAAATATGGACTTGATTTAACATCACTGACCATATAGAGAGAGAGAGAGAGAGAGGTCAGAGAGAGAGGTCATGCACTGCTGAGCTCCTGCTACTTTATAATATTTTATGCTAAAAACCATCTTCAAAAACAGAATACTTGGGATTTTCTTGGATATTACCCTCTGGATTATATTTGCTGACATCATCATCACAATTTGGACCAATTTTTTGTTTCTTAAAAAAAAAAAAACTAAAATTCTTGGAATAAACAGCCAGGACACCACACAAAGGATCTTGCAGCAACCTTGACAGCGAGGGAGAAATTACAAGTGAATTTCATCTACCCAAAACTCCATTGGATTTTTAGGATTTTTCTTTTTTTTATTCTACTGGATTTCATTGCTGGATTTTAAGATATCTTTTTATCTGAACTCCAAATACAAACTCTTTAGAAGATCTACAACTTTTTAAAGATCACAGTAACAAGGATTCAAGGATACAAGTTACAACAAAGAGCTACCAGAAAAACCTGACCATATCGGTGAACAAGGTGTCAATTGGCTACTGTGAGAGCACCCAGGCCTAACAAAAGGCTAAATTTTCCCCTGAAAGGACAACAATCTGCAAACGACCCATCTAACTACAAATTCTGACGACCACCATCTGGAAACCATTTAAATTTCAATACTTAAATACAGCAATACAGACAACAATGGATGGAGGTAACACATCAGCGGGATGGGATCCCAACACCCTGGCCATCATATACCCTGATGATGTAACCAGTGAAACTGCAAGAAAGAAATTCAAAACCAAACTGATCAAAGAATCCCCAGAAACACTTAAAGCAGACTTTATACAAGTAAATGAGAGGAACGTAAAAGCAGACCTGCTTTTCCACACAGAACACCCAAACGCCTGGCATTCAGCACTCTGCTCTACCTACAAAGATCTTAAAATGGGTGGAAACAAAGCAATGAGACAATTATATCTGGACACTACACCTAAATTCAACATCAACCTATATCATAATGGCACTGTTATGATCCAGGGCTCTGAGGACAGACTGGAACAATTTGAGAGAGACTTTGCAGGCCTGAAAGCTCTAGCAGAGAAGGAGAAGTCTTCCCTCCCCACAACATCATCGACAGCTGCAACAACAGCAGATGAAGAAATCACAGCCTCACCTGCACGAAAACACACAGCCCCTCCCTCCCCCCACACACCAAGATCAACAGTGTCAATCCAACGGATTCAGGAGTGCCTCTCACAATTGGAGATGGAAATTGCTGAATTTAAAGAAAGCAAACTCCAAGAATCCGAAACTACTCAACAGCTAAGAGAGGAAATAAAGAATATAAAAGAGGAGAACAACAGCAGAACATGCACACTGGAGATGATCGTAAAAAATCTCCAAAGAGACAACAAAACTCTTACAGAAGAAGTGTCTAAACTGAAGAAACATCTAGTGGAAAAAGACACACTTATCCAAAGCATTAATGAAAAACTGGAAAATTTAATCAAAAACTCTCATAAAATCCACCCCAGATGCACATCCACAGGCTCCCAGACAGCCAACGAACAAAACACCAGAGATAACTGCCAGAGAAATAACAGGACAATCACACAACCAACCCAGCAGAGTCCCCAAAAACGCACCAGTCAGACCTCACAGCGCTCTGAAAAACCACAACCACCAAAAACTGCCATTCTAATAGACTCGAATGGCAAATTCTTACACCATCAGAAGCTCTTCCCCAAACACGCGGTTGGCAAATTTTGGTGCCCCACAACAAACAGCGCACTCCAGCTCCTCCAACAATCCACTCTGCACAACCCACAGAACATTGTCATACATACCGGAACAAATGATCTGTACAACCAGAGAGAGAAAGTCGCTGACAGTGTTGTAAGAGTGGCTGAGAAGGCTCGCAGGATATTCCCACAAGCCAACATCACCATCTCCACATTACTTCACAGGAAGGACTATCCAGCTGGCCTGATCAACAGCATAAACCAGAAGATCACCTCTGCATGCTCCAGCCTCAAGTCAATCAAAGTTGCACACCATCCTAGCCTTACTACAGAGGACTTATACGATCACGTGCACCTAAGCCAAGAGAGTGTACGAGTCTTTGCCAAAAACCTAAAAGATGTAGCTCTTGGTAGAAAGACACAACCCTCTTCCTCACAACATCATCGCCCAAGACCCAACAGCCATGATAACCAGCATACGACCCCAACGAGGCATCTACAAACAAAAACCTCTCCCATCAGAGCACAGCAAACAACATCAAAACAGACTGAAGGCCAACCAAGTACTTCTCCACTCAGCCTCAGTCAATCTACAAATATGGACACTTCCACCCATCAGTCAGAAGCTACCAACAGAGCAACACAGCCCATCTCACCATCACAGCAGTCCACATATGCTGAGATTACAAAGGGCAAACAACACACTGGCTCCTCAGACATTACAGAAGTGAGAAATCTCCTACACCTCATCTGTAAAATGCTAGCATAAGGCAACTGGACTACCAAAACACCTATCTCTACCTCACAATGGCATCTTTTACTATAAGCTCTTGGAATATTCAAGGCCTCTACTCCTCAACCTTAGGGGCCAAAACTCTAAAAACAGAGTTCCTAAAAAACATTAATAATCAGGACATCATTATTCTACAAGAAACATGGTGCAGATCAGACACTGACACTCGCTGCCCTTCGGGATACATAGAAATTATATTGTCATCACTTAAGAACTGCAACGTGAAACGTGGAAGAGACTCTGGCGGCATTATCATTTGGTACAAAGAGACTTTCAAAAATGACTTATTTGTACAGAAAACGGATTCAACACACATCTGGCTTAAACTCAAAAGAGGCATCATAGACTGCGATAAGGACCTTTATATCTGCGCAGCCTACATACCTCCATCAGAATCACCATACTACAAGGACAATCTCTTTGATCAGCTTCAGATGGAAACCAGCCATTTTCAGGCTGAAGGAAACGTACTGTTATGTGGAGACTTTAACGCCCGAACAGGCTCAGAACCGGACATTATAGACACTCATGGGAATAATCATATACTGAAAACAAACATGCATCTCATTCCCACTACTACAACACGAAACAACCCTGACAGTACAGTTAACAAAAATGGTAGGGAGTTGGTGTGTCTCTGTCGAGGTTTGGGCTTATACATGCTTAATGGTAGGATCCGAGGTGACTCTTTAGGTCGATTCACATACTGCTCATCTCTTGGTGCTAGTGTTGTTGACTATGCCATTACAGACCTAGACCCCTCCCTATTACGAGCATTTACAGTCAGACCACAGTCTACCTTATCAGACCACTGTCAAATAAACGTGTTTATAAAGAGAACACAACAAACTCATAGAAGCGAACAAAAGCCCTGCAATTTGACCAAATTGAACCCAACATTTAAATGGTCCCCAAACTCTGAAACCGAATTTATTAGCGCAGTCAGCTCAAAAGACATTTCGAACTTAATTAATACATTTAAAACAACACAGTTTATGACTAGTAAAATCGAGGTAAATGCTGCAGTACAACAAATAAATCATATTTATGAAAGATGCGCAATCAAAGCGAACCTACTCCGTACAAACAAAAAAACTAAAGTAAAATCTGGAGATGAAATCTGGTTCGATCATGAATGTAAAAGTAAAAGACAACGTCTTCGACAACTCTCCAACCAAAAACACAGAGATCCACACAAACCAGAAATAAGACAAAACTACTGCGAAGCACTTAGGGATTACAAAAATACAATTCACTACAAAAAACAACAACACCTCAATTATACTCTCAAAGAAATCCAAGACTCAATTCATAATAATCAATTCTGGGAAAAATGGAATAGCCTAAACAAAAAACAAAACCAGGACATACCCATACAAAATGGAGAACTATGGAAAGACTATTTTAAAAACCTATTCAGGGAAATCTCCTCAGATAGTCTTACACCTGATCAAAAAAATGTACAAACTAAACTAAAACAATTGGAATCCATCATTAAAAACAACCAAAACCCCTTAGATTACCCAATTAGCTTAGAAGAACTAAAAGAAGCACTAAAGAAATTAAAACCCAGAAAGGCATGCGGTTTAGACAACATCAGAACAGAAATGTTGAAACACAGTCCTGCAGCAATGCAAGAGGCACTTTTAAAAATGTTTAATTTAATCCTACAAACTGGACACTTTCCTGAAACCTGGAGTACAGGTTTAATACACCCGCTATATAAAAGCGGAGACAAATTTGACCCCAATAACTACAGAGGCATTTGTGTAAATAGTAATCTAGGGAAGACTTTCTGTGGTATCTTAAATGCTCGGATTCAGGCCTTCCTTACCAAACACAACGTCTTAAGTAAAAGTCAGATTGGATTTTTACCAAACCACCGCACCACTGACCACATTTACACACTACAGACGCTAGTCAATCAACACGTTCATCATAAAAACAAAGGCAAAGTTTATGCATGTTTCGTTGACTTTAAAAAAGCATTCGACTCGATATGGCACGACGGCTTATACTATAAAATTCTACAATCAGGCATAGGAGGAAAAGTATATGATATCATTAAATCCATGTACTCAGAAAACAAGTGCGGAGTTAAAATCGGTGACAAAAGAACAGAATTTTTCAGTCAAGGACGTGGGGTGAGACAGGGCTGTAACTTGAGTCCAACTCTGTTTAACTTATATATTAATGAGTTAGCAGTGTTACTGGAACAATCCAGCACACCCGGTCTCATCCTAAACAACTCAGAGATTAAAGCTCTTCTGTATGCAGATGATCTGGTGCTATTGTCAGACACTGCACAAGGTTTACAGCAACACCTGGACCTGCTGGAGAAATACTGTCAAAATTGGGCCCTGACGGTCAATCTGAAGAAAACTAAAATTATGATTTTCCAGAAAAAAGCAAGATTACAGGATAACAGATACACATTTACTCTAGGAAACACTGCACTAGAACACACCTTACACTACGACTATCTCGGGTTAAAAATCAGCGCATCAGGCGGCTTTGGTCTTGCGGTAAATGCACTTAAAGAGAAAGCTAGACGAGCATTCTATGCCATCAAAGGCAAATTTAAACAAACAGACATTCCTGCTACAGTTTGGTGTAAAATATTTGATAGTGTAATAATGCCCATAGCTCTGTACGGTTGTGAGGTTTGGGGTCCACAATGCCTAACAGATTACTCCAAATGGGACAAACATCCAATGGAATCCCTGCATGCTGAATTCTGTAGAAATATTTTAAGAGTTCAGAGAAGAACACCTACTAATGCATGCAGGGCTGAATTAGGCAGATATCCCCTAATAATACACATCCAAAAACGCTCCCTTAAATTCTGGTCACACTTAAACTCAAGTCCCCCGAACACACTTCAATATGAAGCCCTTAAAACCCAAGAGAAGAGACCTAAAACCAGTCCCATCTGTCAACTGGCTCTAAAACTCCAGACCAGCACTAATGAACGCAAACAAACCACAATAAACCAAATCATTAAAGAAAGTCAAACTTTATATTTGGATCATTGGGATAATGAAAGTAAAAACCAAAGTAAACTAGAATGCTATCGGGCACTAAACAGAAAATACAGTCTGTCAGAATATCTCTCCACAGTAAGAGATGTAAAGCAGAGACGAGTCCTCACTAAATACAGACTCAGTGATCACAGTCTGGCAATAGAGAAAGGCCGACATAGACAAACATGGCTCCCAAAAGAAGAGCGAATCTGTGTCCATTGTGACAGTGGTGAGATCGAGACAGAGACACACTTTCTCCTTTACTGTGGTAAATATAAAGAGCTTAGAGAAAAACACTTTGACAAAATCTCAAAGCACATAACAGAGTTTCATAGCTCTTCAGACTCAGATCAAATGAAGATGTTACTGGGGGAAGACAGACACCCATCAGTTGCTGCTAAATTCATTTATCAGTTACACACCATCAGAAATAATCTACAGCCCTGATCTTGTACAGTACTTTTATTTTACCTCTCATCTGCCTCCATAAATGTACATTTGTATACTTCCAATGTTTATATTTCAAAGTCTACTTTATATTGTAAATATCCTCTGATTCTATTTTATTTTGCAGTAGTACTTCATCCATCACCCAGCACCTTAGCTTAATTGCACCTTAATGTTTGTTAATATTGTGTTATTGTATGTTTCTTGTTTTATGTTTAATGCTTTGGCAATATTGTAAGTGACACAATCATGCCAATAAAGTTCTTTAAATTGAAAATTGAAAATTAAAATCCACCCATCTCCCAGTCACACACATACATACATGCATACGTATATACACACACACACACACATTTTCCAACGCAATCTTGCAACATATCTGGTATAGACGTAAAGACTATCCAGACCTAAACACCATGCAACACACCACACAACACATACTTACTATTAAAATCTCAAATACCTAAACAATAATCTTACTGTTGTTGGGATACTTGTAAATCAGGGCCCATGATTTTCAACCTATCACTAACAACAGCACAAACATTGTCAAAATGATTGAACTTGAAGTGCGGGCATTTCTACTGATCAATCAAACAATTTACTCCACTCCTAAATATTTAAATGTGACTTAGTCAACAGATCACATATACACCTATACACATATTTACGTATCTCTACACCTGCCCATACACATAAACACATAGAAGTCCGAGATTCTGAATCTTTAAATTTATGGAATACACATACTCATACACATGCCTATACATTACACGCATACATATACATCTACACAAAGGCACATACCTGTACACATACACATAGAAATCTAACAGATTCTGAATCTTCACTTGTACTCATGAACTCAACATGTTCTGAACATATTCTAAGTTTATCTTAGGCCTACAAGTTGTTTATGTGAGAAAATTAAGAGTATTTTTGAAAAATTAATTATAGATGTGTGCAGGTTATGATTACAACTCTATGTGTCTACTATTATTATTATTATTATATATGGACTACAATGTCCATACCTAAATCTATTATAGCAGTATAATACTATCACTGTTATTGATACACCCTATAGTATGCATAACCAAATTTTACATTTTCAGTTTTTTATTTTCACTTGACCCAATACCTGAATGTTATTTTAACACCTTTTGGTTTTTAATTTTTTATTTTCACATGACCCAATATATGCATACCTGAAGATTATTTTAACATTTTCTAGGTTTTATTTTATACAATCTATAATATGCATACCTGAAGATCATTTTAATAATTTCTGTTTTTATTTTCATATAATCTATAATATGCATACTTGAAGGTTATTTTAACATTTTCTGGGTTTTATTTTTATACAATCTATAATATGCATACCTGAAGATCATTTTAACAATCTCTGTTTTTTTTTTCATATAATCTATAATATGCATACCTTAATGTTATGTTTTTATTGTTTTAACCTGATCTTTTGCATCCTCTCCTTGAATATCCAGAGACCAAGTACCTTTTTAATTCAGCTAAACTCCAAATACAACAATGAGAAAGAATGATGGTAATTTTACAGATCAGATATATTTGACCCTATCGTACCACTTGCACCTTTTACACATACACCTGGTGGGACTGGGTGTTCCGAGGGTGTGCCATTGGCAGTGCCCTGATCTTCACCTTCACCATGTTCCAGTGCTGCACATCAGGCACCTGAACCTGAGATACCTGTGCCCTCAGCCCACTGCAGATACCTGTGCCCTCACCCCACTGCAGATACCTGTGCCCTCACCCCACTGCAGATACCTGTGCCCTCACCCCACTGCAGATACCTGTGCCCTCACCCCACTGCAGATACCTGTGCCCTCACCCCACTGCAGATATCTGTGTTCCAAAGACTCTAAAAAAAAAAAACAAAAAAATTCTTTGCTTTGTCTGACCCCGCAGGTACCCTATTACAATTCACCTGCGGGGCCAAGCGGGGAAATACTGTAAGAATTTTGATTGATCCTGACCAAAAGGTCAGCCCTTCCTGGGAACACAGCATGGATGCCCGAGAGTGCAGTGTGTGTGCCCTGTAGGTGCCTGAGGCAGCAAGGACATCAAAAGAGAACTTTTTTGCAACACAACAAGTTTTCCTCCAGGACTCACGGCAGGGGACCAAGACCCCCAAAACACCCCTCTCGGGAACCAGAACTTTATCTCGAATACAGGAGACTCCCTGGAGAGTTACACTTGATTTTCAAACACCACATCTCCATACAACAACAGGATTCAATGTTAATCTGTGACAATAAACAAGTAAACTTAACCTAATGTTGGGAGACAACTCCTACCTTAGAGATGTTGACCAATCACCCACTGTATGTATATTAGGCAACACCCCTGAATTTTACAACAACCAATCAGTAGCAAACTCCTATATGCTTTGTCTCTCTGGATATTTAAGGGAATGATGTAAAATGGTTCAGGGGGTCTTTCTGTTCATGGAAATTCACCCCCATGATGCTGTATCTTTGATACAGCATCATGTATTTTATTTTACTTTGAGAAATCTGTAACCAGATATTCATCACTTGCCAGGTATGCATTATTCTCATTTGATTATATTTGTTTTCTCGTATTTGAATTGGAATGTGAATTGGCTTCTGAATTATGTTTTACCTACCTGGTTAATAAATTGTTATATTTGATTTTATTCTGTGTTGCTCGGTAAATGTTGACACTGTAAGTAATATCGTTGTATCCGTAGTTACCGTAAGGACTGAAATCAGGCTAGGATCGGCCCAAACCCAGTTAGATAGTGAATAATACATCAGCTGAGGATTTGTGAGATACGAATAGCAATTGGCGTTAGTTTAAGTGTACTTAGAAGCGTGGAGGCTGTGTTTCCGTTTAGAGTAACATTTCTGATTACTCTAAATAGGGTCAGCCTCAACCTCTGTTTATTTCAATGTTATTCTATTCATTAATCTTGATTAGAAATAATAATTGTAATAATTAAGTGTCACCTCTAAGGGGACTAAATAAAGTATGTTTAAAGTTGAGCACGCAGAAAGCGGCCGCTTAAGCGTATAGTCCAACCTCTGGCAGCGACCAACACTGATTCGCTTACGACCGTTGACCAGTATATTAATTATGAGGCCCGTACTAGGATCATGTGCGACTGTGAGAACCGAATGAACGAGTGTAATACCAGAGCTTTATCAGAATAAATAAACAAACATCCTTCTAAATTATGTAAGTTTTAAAAGTAATAATCAATCCGATTTGTAATATAATATAAACTAAATCTTTGTCTTTGGAGTCAGATTAGAGATAAATATACCTAAATTACGTAACGCCAAAACGTCATCTGCAAAGCTCCGGAAAAGACCGAACGCGCTATCAATCCTTCCCATGCGGTTTGGACTTCGTCATTGGGCCAAACGGATGGATGGGGGATATAAATTTTCACCCCCTTACACATTTAAAAATATTTGTGAAAATATATTTTTTGCCGTATGGGAAGGTTATTACGTGAGTTTGGGTAAAAAACAAGAAAAATATCAACTTAATTTAATAAACTTATTTCAAGATCCTATTCTTACCCCTGGACAAATATTGTTTTTGAATTTAATTCTAGATGTATAATTTTACATATTTGTACAAAATAATAAGAAATTAGAAATACTAAGATTTTTTTTTTGTGTGCAGTTTTTAATTTTAAAAAGCTAATGTTGGCCCCATTGTGTCTGCAGGCCTATGGTATAGATTTGCAATGAACAATTATATTTATTCTGCTTATTTATTTGTTGGATATCTGTCAGTTCCTGTTCTGGTTGTGATAGTTGCCTGATCACAGATTTATCGGTTGAGTTGTTCAAATTTGAGAGATAGTATCATAGAATCAGATAAAAAAGCTTACATTTTAAAACTTCTGTATAAGCTAATAGTGTTTAATCTGTTATAGCATTTTAAACAGGAATGAGAGTCGTATTCTTCTGATGTGTATAGGCATTAACTGTTTAAAAATGCTGGGGTATTTCAAGTTTCAACCCAATGTTGGGTAAAAAGAGACAAGCCCAGCAGTTGGGTTAAATTAACCCAGAAAATGTTTATATTTGACCCAACAATGGGTTACAACAACCCAGCATTTTGGGTTCAGCATGCACTGCTAAACCACAGCACAGCGTCTAAAATGTTTGTCAGTGGGTGTTACACCCATCAATAATCTAAAAGTCTAATGAAATGGCTTACATTAAAATAAACTACCAATCAATGATGTTCAGGCTTTTTCTAAAGTGATTTAAAATGCACATTTTGCTCTATGAATGTCTTTTAGTGGATTTCTTCATATGCACACCGCCTGCATAATTCTGCTCCAAATCATTTCAAGCTATCTGCAGAGAAATCAATCTTTAATTATATCTCCAACATTAAACTCTATATCATTGGACATTCACAATACAGCTCACTGTTAACATGAATTATTTATTGAGTTTGTAATGTCACTGGTCATTTACAGAAATGTATTTAATTGAGCATAATAACTCTTAAAAGCTGTTTAAAAGCTGTCTGTGGTGCATTCATTGGAGTATTTATTTGATTTGTGAGTAAATTATTTGTTGCAGCCTGATCTTTTCAATGAATCTGAACCGGTTCAAGGAGCTGATCTGAATTATTTATTTATAATTTGAGCAGATTAAGTAAGAGTTTAGTTCATTGGTTGCCACAGTTTACTTTAGTGAAATATATACAAAACGGCAACGCATTTAACTTTAAATCATATAAACCATTTTTATGATTCTTATGGTGCTGTTTGTACTTTTGTCATCCATTCACGCAGATTTTAAATCTGAGTTTCCAATTTTAAGTCACCTTTTACTTCCTGTGTGATGTCAGTCAGTTGATAATGATGGATATCTAAGTTTCTAAGTTGTTTTGGTGGATTTCTCTGGAAGTTTGACTACAAGTTTACTAGGAACTTTTTTGTGTTTAAAACCTGCCCAAGGCATTACTACTTAGTAAGCCACAAAGCACTTTTATTCAAAACAAATTAAAACATGCTTATCGCCAAAGGGCCATACCCTCCACATCAGACTGCAGTTTACTGACATCATTTTGTGTTTAGCCTTTAACACTAACTGTATTAAATTCAGATGAGAAGTTTTAAAGAGCAGTCAGTAGGAGGAAAGGGGAAAATAAGTATGTAAATGAATCTACACGACATTATAAGTAAGACATAAAAGAGCAAAGTGTGCATCCAAACACAGTAAAAGTGCATCAGTTTCTGTAATAGGTGCCTAATAAGTGATTAAAGCTGCATTTACTATGAACCCATCATCATAAGAAACCACAGGAGATACAGAAATGGCCCACAGGGTGTCTGATCAATTTCAGGTCAAAGCACCAATCAATTTCTGCTGACATGTAAAAGCTCAGAGGTGATTTATCATGTTGAAACATAAAGCAAAGAGTTAATGATCCATTTACCATTCTTATGTGTTATTAGTTTTAAATGTGTATGCTTGTATCGGTTGAGTGTGTTCTCTATAAATCTTCATGAAATAAGACCCAGAAGATAATCAGGAGCTGCTGACTCCAATGTTGGTTCTGTGTTTTTGTCACATTTTTATTAGTGATAGGCCAATATATTGCAGAGGCCAGGGGCGTCATGCACCAATTTTTTTTAAGGGGGCACAGTGTCAACAGCTCCCAGAAATTTGTGTATACACAGACATCAAACGAAATATTATAGAGCTTTCAGTCTTTTCCATGGCACTTACATTTCTAACAATCTGAAAACCCCTGCTTTCATGCAAAAACCTCCAAAATAAAAGTGATGACTACTTTCATATCATATACTATTCAATCGGAATAATGACACATTTGCATCATATTCACATCTGAAACGGCATGTTTTATTTAAGTCTTAATGGCTTGTTTAATTGTGTCATTAATGCATTTTGCACAACAACTACATTATCATATAAAATTTATGTAATTTTAAATCCATAAAGTATATAAACAACGAAAATGACATCAGCTATAGCCACGTGATTGATTTTAATGTTCAATAATGATTTTAAAAAATATGTTTAGATACAATTATTAGAGGAACGGATTTTTGCATTAAATTTTACCTCATGTGAGCATGTGAGATTCCGCGCCCGCGTGAACTTTGGCGAACTTTGGCGTTGTGCCAAGAAGATGAATCTCTACTAATATAACGTTGAGACGGTCACATTTAAAACCATACATTTTCTACACAGAGAAGGTTAACTGCACATTACCGTACTGGGGTTTGGAAATGTTGTGAGCGTTTCTAACACGTTTTAATTCCTCAGATAGCCAAATGCAGCAGCAAGCCAGCAACAGCAGAGAGCTCGTGAGCGCGCCCAGACACTGATGACGTCTGCGGCTGCGCTCTGACTGCAGCGCCAGCTGCCGCCAGAATAAAAGTAATGTAACATGATCAAAACACGATCAAAACGGCGAAAATCTCCGAAAAGTGACAAGGATGCAGCACAGAATGTATAATATTGTGCATATTAACAGATTAAAAGTCAAATAACAGATTAATGGACGCTTATTTGATTTAGAGGTTGGATGCAAAATCTATTGGCTCAAAAAAACCAAGGGGGCAGGTGCCCCCTCAGTTTGAATGGGCATGACGCCTCTGGCAGAGGCCGATATATCGGCTGATATTTGGATTTTTTTTATTATCAGCATCAGCCAATAAATCTTTTAAATCAGCCAGTATTTTCTAATACTTAAATTTGTTTGTTTGTAATGAAAAGACGACTCAAAGCCAAAGTCTGACAGACAGTAAAATGATCAATCATTATTCACTTTTTAACATAACGTCATGTTGTGTCACACACAGCACCGCACGAGTTATTCAAACAGTATCGTTATATGTCAGTTCCACATTAATTATATGTCTTGTAAATATATTTTAAGTACTTTAAAAGAGTATATTTATAAATGTTATGCATAACAAATGTTTATTTGGTTTCAGCAATTTTTATCTTGTCTCTTACTGTAATAACATTTGTGTTATATTGGCCTCATATCCACCAATCGGTCATACAGCTTTCTTAATATCAGAATTGGCCATAAAAACATCGGTCGACCACTAATTTTTTTACAAATATTTGTAACCTTTTTGCAATGCTTCAACAGCTATACATGAGCACTACTGGAGAATTATCCATTTTCATAAAAATATATATATATTAAAAAATATTTGTAAATATATTTTAAAATATACAAAAAAATATATTTCTCACCGATATCTTTTTTGGCCAATTTTATTTTAAAAATTTATTTTTATAATATTTTTATATACAAATATATTTAAAAAATACATTTTCAATCATTTAAAAAATGTTACGAACCTGTAAAATATTTTTAACTTCAAAAATATGCTTTATAAAATTAACTTTATAATAATTATATAAAATGTATTTATATAAAAAATATGTTTTGGAAAAGAATACATTTTTGCCATATGGGATGTAAAATTAGAAATGTATTTGCATACATTTTGAAATATACTGTATGTTGATATATGAAGGTTAAAACTAAATATATTTCCAAAGTGAAAAATATATTCAATTCAGCATTACTTTCTACAAACGAATTTTAAAAACATATTTCTGGGCAGAGAAATAATTTTTTTACCATATGGGATGTTACATTATATGACTCTCAGATGTGATTTATGGTCACATACGAAACAACGGTTCAGCTAGAGATATAATTGAATGTTAATCACTGTAAAAAATTGCTGTAATTTTGCAGCTGGTTGCCAATAACTTACTGTAGAAGATAAAGACTGAAAATGTTTCACGTTCATTTAACTTTGAACAAACTGTTGGTAGTAAATAACATAAATGTAAAATCTACAGTAAGTTACTGGCAGCTAGTTGCCAGTAATACCCAGTAATACTTTAATCTCTACAGAAATTTAGATGTATTTGAAGAGAAATGTTTAAAGTGTCTTGTTAGTAGCTGTGTGTGTGCCGGTGAATGTGCGTAAGCGTTACATTGAGTTATTGTTCATCTGTCTGATGATCATGAATCCAGAGCTATGAATAATGCAGCACCACTTCATATATGACACACAACAAATAACAATAACACAGTCACAGGCTAAGAGAAAAACATTGAGAAATGATGGGGAGGGACAAACTGTTTCCCTATTGGAAAATATAACCATAACCAGCATCTGGTTGTAGAAGGATATTTTGACCAGCTGGTCTAGTACATTGTACAACCATGATCTTGCAGAATCAGTCTGAACTGTTATATGTATATATGGCTTGGTTTATCCGGCAGGTTTACTGGAAACGCATGGATAAAGTTCAGATCGGACTGTTTTTAATCAAGACTTTTAAGTCGATTTGTCCACTTCCAGCTCTATCACGCAGAATAGTCATTTCTGTCTGTCTCACCCTCAGGGACATCCTACAATCACCAAAACATTTCAAAAGCACATTAGATTCTGCTGCATGCCACTCAATAACACTCCCATTACTTATTTTTTCTGTCAGTCAGATGTGCAAAGTCGCTGTACTATCCACTTATCTGCAAACTGATTTCCTTTAAAGGAAAGACAGACCGTAGTCTCATCTCACCTTGTCTGATCCCATCAATGTACCATCAGCTAAACATTTCAATCTCTTATTCACTGGAGAACAGACACCACATCAGCACCCAGATATAAACCAAAACTCTCATTTAATCCCAAGTCATTTCACACCCATATGACTTTCTTTTGTGAAATTTCACTGTTTATCATAATTTTCCAGACTGTGTTTCCACATAAGAGACAAAGCAAAATTATCACAGGCAAAACAAAAACATTAAAATCAAAATAATCTTTAGATAATCAGCGACACCTTAACATTTGAAGCTTGCCAAAAAATTGTCACAGTTACCACAGAAAAAACACAACGAAAGCATTTTATTATTTTCAAAATGACCATGGAGCAAAACCTTTCAACTGCTGCTGTCCATGCATATCACTGTAATGCCCATATAGCTCAGTAGTACAACATTGCATTAGCAGTGCAAAAGGTCATATGTTTGAACTCAGGAAGCACACATTTTAATACATTGTAAGTTGGTTTGGATAAGGTGTCTGCGAAATGCATAATGATGCTTAAATATAAGGCATGGTGCTAGGGTCTTCTGGCTGGTTGCTACACTTGAAAAAATGAAAGGTATGAGCCCAGCAGCTGGGTAGAGAGTGTTTCTATTTGACCCAACAATGGGTTAAAATAACTTAGCATTTTGGGTTGAAACAATGGGTTAAATTACAAGCCTGTGAGCTGGGCTTGTCACTTTTTGAACCAATGCTGGATTGAAAATAACCCAGCATTTTCAAAAGGGTACCAAATGCATAACGATGCTTGAGTATTGTATGTTTGCTAGGGTGTTCTGGGTGGTTGTTTAAAATAAAAAAAATGTTTTTCAACACAGGGTTGGGTCAAAAAAGCCCAGCCAGTCTGATCTCAAGAGAATTCGTACATCTTTTACTAGAAACTCACAAATGTGTTCATATGAATTATTACGAATTAGCCAATTCGTAAAATATGTATGAATTCTCATGAGATAGCATTGGCCCAGCAGATGGGTTGAAATGAACCCAGAAAGTCTTTCTATTTGACTCAACAATGGGTTAAAATAACTTTGAAACAACCCAGCATGGGTTCAATTACAATCCAGCGAGCTGGACTCATCCCTTTTTGACCCAGTGCTGGGTTATTTTCAAAAATAAAATAACCCAGCATTTTTGTGTGTGCCAAATGCGTAACGATGCTTGAGTATTGTACATGGTTGCTAGGGTCTTCTGGGTGGTTGCTAGACTCAAAAAAATAACTTTCAACCCAGCGTTTGGTCAAAAAAGGACAAACTTAGCCATTGGGTTAAATGAACCCAGAAAATTTTTAAATTTCACCCAACAATGGCTTAAAACAACAACCCAGCATTTTGGTTCAAACAACCCAGCATAGGTTAAATTACAACCCAACGGGTTAAGTTCGTCCCTTTTTGACCCAACGCTGAGTTGAATATAACCTAGCATTTTCTAGAGAATGTAGGTGATTTCTTACAAGTTCCAGTCAGTGTGTATGACAGTAGACGATTTAACAAAACCCCAGTCTTAACCCAGACGTCACAGGGGCAAAGAGATAGTGTTAAGATGTCATGATCCATCACAACCCCTGCAGACTGCTTAACATTAATGCTGTTTAAATCTCAAATCACTAAAGTATAAGCAATAACCGTGATGCTTTAGCACTAATAAATGTTTCACAGACAGCTGTTTGAAACCAATATAATCTTTATTTTTTTCCATTCCCAGTTTCCAAACATCTGTTCAAGCCAATTAAATGATTATGTGTCTCAGGATATTTACATAAAAGTTAGTTTGAATAAAATGTACAGTTGCTACTCTTTATATAGGTACAGCATACGCTTTATAAAAGCTTACCTATAGAGATATGAAGTGTGTGAGAGTGCTTGCGATATAGCAGCTCACCTTGCCTTAGGTGAGGAGAACGCATAGGCAGGTTTTATAATCTAAATCAATAGTATTTTGTTATGGTTCAAAGTCAATAGCTGCCTAGAAAATACAAAATGATGCCCTTATACACCACCAAACATCTATGAATGGCTTACATTAAGTGTGTTTGCCTAATACTGGGTTTACTCTGTGTGTGTGTATGTGAGAGAGAGAGAGAGAGAGAGAGAGAAGGAGCAACTCACGACTTCATGATTTAAGGCAGTGCACTATGGGTAATGAGAACCCGATCCATTTGCCGTGTGATTTAAGATACAGCGACACCTTATTTCACAGCACAGACTCGAGCGACTCCACTCCACCGTACCAGAGGTCATCGCTTCTTCCATCATTAGCTTTGTGCAATGAAGTGCATCATGGTAGAGTAACATTCAATCTTCTCTACAGGTCATGTGCCATCGTAGTGATTTTCCCCCTGGATCAGAGGGAATCCCCGCTGCTGGTCACCATCTGTGGAGTGAAGGCATTTAGATGTTTGACGTCACAAGTCGTGCAGAGACAGCATGTGTCCTGACAGGCTATAATTCATGTCAATACTTTTATTGGTATTCAACTACCTCACATGGAGACCAATAGTCATCCAGTCCACTTATTTTATGAAGGGTCAACCAACAAACATTTATCATATATGGCACACATTAATTCTTCAAGTTTAAAGAGTCTAGGGCTGTCACAGAGTGATATTTCAGGAGAGATGTGTGTCGCGTGTAATGGATGTGTTATGCATGCAAGTTAAAACAAACACTAAAACACAAAAGCACTTGAATGAGGCACCCGAGGCTGTTTCTCTGTCACGGGTATACAGCTCAATATGCAGTTAGATTTAATATATTGATGTTAAAGAAGAAGTTTGGGTTATTAGTGTACTGAAAACAGTAGATTAATAGATGTGTGCATGTGCATATTTTCCTACACTAAAAAAAAAAAGGATTTTAATGCTACATATTTGCTTAAGTTTTTTCCCAAAGCAATTGCAATGCATAATATTGAGATAAATATAGTAGGTAACTCTTTGACTTAGTCTTTGACTTTCTTTTTGAAAATACTCAACTCAGTTATAGCTTAAAGGAACAGTATGTAAGAAATGTATATCAATGAATCATAAAATGGCCCTGATATGTCACTAGACATTAAGAAATCATTTTCATTTCAAATACTTGCATCACTGACAACGGTGGTCCGGCCAGGATATTGTCACTTTAAAAAAATGGAGTTGCAGCCCTCAACTGATGTTTATGTTGTCATAGTGTATTGGCCACCAGTTGTGTGATTGCAGTACCAGTTTTGGTCACAATCCTACATACTGTTCCTTTAACTGCTTATTCAGTTTATTTAAAGGGGACATATTATGAGATATTTTTTAAGATGTAAACTAAGTCTTAATCTAGGTCTGAGCAAAAGTGTGCCGTTTTGGGTGTGTCATTTAAAATGCAAATGAGCGGCTGAAGTGCAAACACTGATCACAATGATGGTGGTTTGTTGCAATTGAAACTCAATTGTGCTGTGAATTGTTTTCTCTCTTAATTTCTCTCTGTACTAAATGGCTGTGCTGTGGTTGGATAGTGCAGATAAAGGGGGCGGTATTACCTTATTCTGACATCACAACAGGAGCGAAATTACAATGACCTATTTTTTCACATGCTTGCAGAGAATGGTTTACCAAAACAAAGTTACTGGGTTGATCTTTTTCAAATTTTCTAGGTTGATAGAAGCACTGGGGACACAATTATAGCACTTAAACATGGAAAAAGTCAGATTTTCATAATATGTCCCCTTTAATTAAGATGAGCTGGAAGTTTACTTAATCCATTTGTGTTGAGACAACATGAGTCATTTTGGTTGACTAAGTGACTATGAAGAGGATTGAGTTCCCAGTATGCTTTGCTTTTTTAAGAAATGAAGACAGCAAATGATCAAATTAAGTACTAAAATGTGTGTTTTATGCAAGATGAAAGCTATGGATACATGTTGTTGTTTGTCATTCTGTAATGTTGAAATTAAAACATTTCAATACAATTTTACTTTACAAAAAAAGAAAGAAATTTAAAAAAAATTGTCCAACAAAAGCAAGTGAAGTCAAGTCTACAAATTAAGTTGAGTGGACAAAAATTTTACTTGCAAGTATAATTTTCCCGGCTTATGTTCAGAAAAATCAATTTATTTGTGTGGAAATATGTGTCATAATCAGGGCAGGACTTAACAGGGTGGAGGCCCCTGGGCTTGAATAAATTTTGGGCCCTACACTAACAGAACAAAAGCTGTCACTGGGACGGTACCCTTTAAATGGTTCCTAATATTGACCATTTAGGTACAGATATAGGCACATTTGTACCCATTACATGCACTCTTTAGGTACAAAGGTGTACTACTTGAAAGGGTACCACCACAGTGACAGCTTGTGTAAATTATCTTCTGAGAGTGCACACATACAGTAAACAACCTAAAATAAAAAATATAACATAGAACTATATTTTAGGGAAGTTTCCTGACATGGTTTAGATTAATCCAGCACTAGGCCTATTGCTAGGTTATATTAGGGCATTCAAGTAGTTTTTACAAACAAACCTTACAAAAAACATGATTGGTGTGCGTCAAACATGCATTTTAGTCTGGGACTAGGACAAGACCTGTCTAGGAAACTGCCCCTATGTCTCTATAGCAGAACATAAGCCCAGTCTAAAATTAAATCATGTATTTTTAGGGATGTCACAAATCCAAATTAATCATGCACATTAAAAAATACCCCATAACAACATTTAAAATCATTGTGTAAGACTTAGCTTAAGAAAAGAATGATATGTCTTGATAAACATTCACCTTATTACACACCATATAATGTTATAAACATAATCAACAAGTGTATTTTGTGCATATAGCCTAAGTGGTGCAGTGTTTAACAATGAAAAACAAAAGATTTTAGGATGTAATTTAATAATTATGACAAGACCATCATGTAATATTAGACACCAAAAACCAAAGTAGAGAAGATGATCATTAATTAATTTTTGCGTCTGATTTGAACGTAATACATTAAAACCTTGAACGTAGATATAAAAATGAACACTTTTCAGAAGTTTAAGTAAGGGATAATGTAGAGGCAGCCGGTAGTTATCGGGAAATAAGCCCCGACAGTGTGATCAGGACCCGACGCGAAGCGGAGGGTCTTGTATCACACTGAAGGGGCTTATTTCCCGATAACTACCGGCTGACTCTACATTATCCCGCTTATTACACGGCTACTTGTCACATAAGAAAAAAAACTGGACATGAATATGAATTTGAAACATTTTATTGGCATATTTGTTTTAAATTAACATTTTTATCCTTCCGCGAAACTTTGCACAGATGCATAAAATGATCGTAATACCTTATTAAGATCCTCTGCTTCATACTTGTCTGTCTCCATTTTTTCTCTTTTAGCCAGTCTTTGAGAAGTTTTAATGCCCATTCTGTATTTTTTTGTGTGTTGGCTTCGTAGCTGTCATGCTCTATTTTGTCAAGTTCAGTCTCAGTAAGCTCTCTGTGTCTTGTCGTGGTTGTCCAGTGTTTGTCACAAGATGGCGCCAAACAAACAGTACTCTTTATTGGCGCGGAGCGATCTTACTCGTAAAAGTAGTACCGGCTATGCGTTATTATTTTGGAGCGGTTATTATTCGAAAATAACGAACCTGCAAATGTCTCAACTGACCAATCAGAATCAAGCATTCCAGAGAGCCGTGTAATAAACTGTGATTCTGTTAGCAAACATGCTGAAAGAGAAACTACAGGAAAGTTAGGCTAGCTAGTGGATTATATCAAAAACCATCAGGACATCAACATGGCCATAATTTAGTGAATCCTCACCTCCAGATGAAGTAATAAACTGGACTGATGATTTAAATGTTGACATAGTCATATGTGCGTTGTTAACTCTCCGGATTTTGTTATGTTTCGTAGCTCTGCTCCACTCGTTTATTTCTCCACAGGCACTGTTTGGTGTCGTGTGAGCTGCAGACTGCGAGCAGATTGGATTTCATTTGGCGCTACGCAGACCGCTTGGTGATGTCAAAGTACCGCGAGAGCGATTAGAAAGCAGACTTCTCTGTGTGATTTCTCGAATCGCTCTCGCGGTACTCTGATGTCATTCTTTTGGCTGTTGTGGAACCACATGAATACACCCGTCTGCTTTACAGTCACTTTTGCGATTTGATTTCATATGATGATCGGATCGCGCAGTGCCGCATGAAGTCAAATGCACCAAATACCAAATAGCCGACTGTATATGAAGTTAAACCCGCCAAAGTAGCAAGTGGAGCATGCGAATGGTGAGTGATTCAGATGTCAATTTATGAATGAAAGTGTCAAAGGTTTGTCACACACTGTTAAGTATTTTCACGCTTTTTTAAATGGTTATACGAAAATCCTTGACCATTAGTGGGTAAATTGCGTATAACGGCGTATCACGTTAGATTACAAACAAACAAGAAAAAACAGAGTTACAAGACCATAGCCTAATCTAGTAATCTTTTTCATACTGAGCGCTTCATTTTCGCGTTGCTCTTTCTCATTATCTGTAAAGCTCATTCATGACTCCCATTTCGCGTATTCGCTATTATACTAGCATCTATTCAAAAGCGGTAAACTCAGCGCGTCATATTCAGCACCAAGATGACTGACATATATATATTAACGAATTAAATGCAGCACCAAACAATTCCGCACCAACCAATAGGCTGTAAAATAAAAAATGAAAACGACTGAACAAATCAAACGAACGCAAGCAAGCAAGCACGGAGGCCCCTATTGGCCGGGGCCCCTGGGCTCAAGCCCAATCAAGCCCAATGGTAAATCCGGCCATGGTCATAATTAGAGCCAGGCATAGATTAAAGGTAGGGTAACACATTTTGGAAAATGCTAACGGTAGCCGCCTAGCAATGAAATCCCGATCCCACCCTCAAGTCAAATCGCCATCCAAAGTCACGCCTCTTTCAAAACACATGAACACGCACAGATCAGACGGTCACTTCTCATGTCTCATTCACCAGTGAGAAAACTTTGCAGTACAAAGTGAATAACATTTCCAAAATAACCAACATAAACAACTGGTTTACATCAGAATTAGTTTAAGCACACGTTCGATTGTGTAGACGTAGTAACTATATCGTTATGCTAATCCGGAAAACGAACACAAATTTCATAAGCAACACAACGTTTCATCAAAGTAGAATATCTGAATCCATCTCAATACAAACATATCGCGTACCTACCTTACCAAAATAAACAGTGCAACGACCCTTTCAGACTCTTTGCCTCCTGTAGCTGTATGCATCTCGCGGTAAAGCAGTAAAGTTACAGATGTTAATTTGGGTTTTTGCTCTTGCTGATCCAGGCAGTTTTTGCTGTTGTTGTTATAAAAGATGCCTTTAGTTTTGTTGCTCCTGTGTAGGTTGTCAATTCAGCAGAAAAGTTTGCTGTTCTCGCTGTTTACAGACAGAGCGCATGTGAACGCGCCGATGACGTATGGTATCTGCGTGGACTCGCTGCGCGGTGGGAATTCAAATTACGCTTACGTATGAGGGACATAAAAGGAAACGTCCGTTCGGACCGAAATCTATGATTTGTTGAACATTTTTTGGTCCTACGCCTTTCACAGATGACATAAATTTTTACAAATACATTTAAACAACTTAACACAGTGATTGCTATCAGGATGTGAGGAGACTTTTAACCAGCATAACTAAAAATGTTTCAAGATCAAATCTGTTACCCTACCTTTAATCTAGATTAATCTCATACAAAAAAGTATTTTTTGCATAACATATTAGTTTGTGCTGTGTGTAATTATGATGTATATTCATGTATGTATTTAGGAAAAATTACATTGTTATATATAAATAAAAAACGATATTTAAATAAAACATTTTTAAATGTATATACATATGTGTGTGTGTTTAAATATACATAATATTTACATACATCATAAACTCATATATTATGCAAAAAAAAAATTTATTTTGTATGAGATTAATCTAGATTAATCTATGCCCAGCCCTAGTCATAATTTTATTTACTTAAAACAACAAGATGTTTTGTATAGTGCAAAGAATTGTAATACACAACACATTGTTCTAATTCCCTAGAGTTTAGCTTAGTGCACTGGGTATTAAAATGTTTAAAAGCTTTTTAAAGGGAAATAAGATTTCTGATTCATTTAGAAATACCATTTTAAGTGCCCTGGGGAGATGTACTGGTTGGGAATCACGAATGCTTATTGCAGGTGCACGATGCTGATAAGTCACGGTTTTGACTGTACCCCTGAGCTTTTTTAGACACTAACACAACACAACCGAACACAACCGGTCTGAAATAATTCAAATGATTTTTGTATAGGACTAGTGGTCTACAGATTGTAACTGGTGCTGTCTGAATAAATGGACACTTTACTTGGTGTCCTATTCCTGCAGTTTACTTATATGATCATCAATTCTGTTCCACGTGAAGCTAAATTTGAACTAAAATCACTTTCCTGTGAAAGCTTATAGTGACCTACAAACAATATAATTTTATGGTTATGAATGTGAATACAGTTGGTTCCTAATGTAAATGTGCTGGTAATATAATGGTTGCCAGTTCACACATGCACTGAATCCTAACTGGGAGAGATATTATCTCTTTATTCTGGCTTCTCATGTGGGCTACATTCATTTTATAAGCACTTGGTTTATCCCCCATGCCACTTTTAACAAGTGTGTTAAATAATCAGGCAGTTTTGAATCAATGCTCTCTCTCTCTCTCTCTCTCTCTCTCTCTCTCTCTCTCTCTCTCTCTCTCTCTCTCTCTCTCTCTCTCTCTCTCTCTCTCTCTCTCTCTCTCTCTCTCTCTCAGTCACTCAAAACCCACTGTACAGTAGTTACTCAGACTTGTGCCATCAGCTTTCACGAGGCTTTACGCAGTCTGGAGTGAGAACTGGCAAAGTGATGAAGGTCAGTAAAAACGACTCTTTAAAAACATCCTCAAGTTTTTTAGAATAGCACACCTGCTTTTAACATTTTTAAATGATGCGGCTCGTTGTTGTTTAATGCATACTGCACAAGCTTGAATAAATTGCCTAAACGTTTTAAAACTGTTGATTTTTTTTTTTTTTCAAGCTACTGACGGTGCGCGTGAGCTCCAGGTGGACGCTGCTGCTGCTGAGCGCGTGTTTGACACTGACGGCGCGCGCGGACTGTGGCGCGGACTGCGCGCTTTGCTCGTCGCAACTGCCAGCAAAATACATCAACTCCATCGTAAGTTATAATATTGTATTGTATACTGTTAGTGTAGGCTATTGTTTGGAAAGTTAATGATAGTGTTAAATGAAATGAAAGGACGTAAATTATTATGCGTAATATCTTGAAACGATCAGCCTATAGGACACTATTTTACACTTTTATCCAAAAGTATTCTGGCTTAAAATATAACAGAAAGAATATCGTACAGATAGTTCTGATATGAATAAATGCTGAGAGTGAAGTAATTTATTAAATATTGGTTAAAACTTACTTTATTTCTAATAAAAAATAATGAATTGTTACTGTTTTAAGGTGCGTGTAATTACGACACAAAAAAACTTTCATAAATGTATTGTCTACTAGTAGATACTGTAATGAATAAAAAGTATAATATTGTCAATATAAAAGTTTGATCTTATCCAAGAATCTTACACTATTGAAATAAGATTTATAAAAAAGATAAATCACAGCCATATATTGATTGCGTATCTGTATCCACCTTAAATTAAATCAAGTAGGCTAGGTCTATTGATCAGGATGTAAATTACAAGAATGAAGTGCCATCTATCAGATGTTGTATTGATCACTTAAATTATGACGAGCTGCACCAAAAGTGTGAGTGCTAATAATCCCAATTATGTTAAATGTTCAGATAATACCATGAAAAGATTGGGTATAGTGTTTGGAGGAATCACAAAATATCTAAACATTCCCAAAAGCTTAACAAATGTATCAAGCAATAAAAGATTCATCTCCTCAGTTGACTTGTGAGAATGTGATTAAATGATCTGAATTAAACATCTTTAAAACAAGCAAACAAACTAATAAGAGGCAGAAAATCATATTTAAATTGATTGTTTTACATTTATAGCAACAATTAATAGGAAATGCTACGGTTACAAGGTTTTCATATCAGTGACCCTGAAATCCAGATAAAAGTCTCATAATCTATTGATGAGATTTGGAGCATCAAAGTTTGATTTCAACCATTAATTTCACTATGATTTCAATCTTTGACATGACCTTATTCTTTTCATATTAAGAATATCAAGATTATGTTCTTATGTAGAAAACTGTAAATCACAAAAAATGACTTCAGCTGGGTTTTCACAGGCAGTGTCGCATATAACAAATAATGTTCAGCATTCAACCAATTGAAAGAGCACAGACTTGACTAATGTATCTGATGCATATGTTTATCTAAAAATGAACAAAATTATTCACTCTTCATACTGATCATATTCACTCTCGCTGTTGTTTTAAACTTTGTATGATGTTTTTATTAAGTGAAACATGAAAAGAGATTTTTTATAGTATCATCACCGAGCTATATTTCATACAAAACATGCACAAAAATCTCCTCTGTTTCTCTGAAAAATAAGCACAAACAGATTTTGGGGGAACATACATTTTGACAGAATTTTCATTTCGGATGTCATTAAAACTACAAAGAGTTGTGGATTTCAACTGCATACCACAATTTGTTTAGACTTTAACGCCGAGTTGTTTGTGAGAGCGTGTGATTGTGTTTAAATTCATCATGTCACTCTGTATTAACGTTTCCATGGTTGCCCACAAGCTTAGCAGAACCTCAATACGCCTCCTCATTCCCCTATCACCCAAAACACACTTGCATATTTACAACCTGCACAGTTTTAGATTGACAAATGAGTCGTGAGGGAGAAAGTGAGTGTTTCATATATATCCTCTTTGATGTTCAAGCTAAAGAGCCGGAGCATTCTTTCATTCTTCGTTTTTGGAGAGACATTATAAAAAATGTGTGCATTTATTTCCAGGAGTGCGTGTTGGAGTGCGAGGGGCATCTGAACGCAGGCAGCTGGAGTTTGTGCAAACGCTTCATGCAGAATGCTGATAGCACACCTGAGAGCAATCAAGCATCGGCAGAAACACAAGACCTGGACACCCACCAAGTAGACAAGAAGTACGGAGGCTTCATGAAGCGTTACGGTGGTTTTATGAAGCGCTACGGAGGGTTCATGAAGCGTTATGGAGGGTTCATGAAGAGGACTGCTGAGCTCTATGGGTTGGAGCCAGAAGATGACCAGGGCCCGACCAATCAAATCGAGGCCAGTGACGAGAGGGAGGTGCCTCTGGGAGACGATTCAGAGGGAGGAGCGGATGCCGTTAGGGGTATGGCAAAACGTTACGGGGGCTTTATGAAAAGGGGAAGTCTTTATGAACTGGGGAGCGAGGTTAGGCCACTTCAGAAACGTTACGGGGGTTTCATGAGGCGGGTGGGTCGACCCGAGTGGTGGCAGGAGACCAAACGCTATGGAGGTTTCTTTAAACGCTCCCCTGAGGAAGACGAGGATGAAGATTCATTAGAAGTAGAGAAGAGATATGGAGGCTTCATGGAATATTGAGCCGGTCTTTCGTCCATTTTCCATCTAGCCCCTAGTTTCGACCTGTAAGCCAACAGAGACACACAAAAAAAAAACACGGCTATAAAGTGCTTATAATGTGTTAACGGTGTTGAATATGTCTAACAGTGGTAATGTGATTAAGTGTGACTTCCTTAAAGACCAAGAAAATCCTGTCTTTACATTAACATCTGAATTCACATTTACATGTATGAGCAGATTTTAATAAACCCACATTTGAATGAATTATATATCTCTTCCTGATCCATAGTATTATTTACAGACAGTACCCACACTGGCACATTTGCTGTACATCAGTCACGATGTTTTGTACCTTATCTACCCCTAAAGGCTGAATAATAATTATATATGTTAAAGGTGCACTGTGTAATTTTTAATGGATCTCTTGACAGAAATGCATAATACGACCTTACATAATGAACTGTATTGTTTTCATTACCTTAAAATTAGCCATTTTTATCTCCATACATCTCGTGTCTCCTTACATGGTGGCGGCCAGTGACTTCTTTTTTAAGGGCGCTAGATGCGAAGTTCATCACAATGTGTATGTAACCCATCAAGTCCATGGTTCCTTTTTTCAAAATATGTGTTGTGTCTAAAGGGTGCTCCAGATGCGTCTAAAGGGTTTTTGATAAAAGAGACGCTCGCGTTTTCCAGATACTCGCATCATCTGATGCGTAATCAAAGTTTTTGTGAACGTGAGCGTCTCTTTTATCATAAACGGTTTTGACGCGTGTGCAGCAGGCACTTACTTTGACAAAAAACTTAATGCACACGGGATCTCTCAAAGCGCAAAACGCATATTTTTTAAAAAGGAACCACAGATGAGACACTCTGAACATTATTTGAATTAACACCCCCTCGGATAAGCAGACACGAGCCCGTCACTGGAAGTCACTGCCATGTTTCTACAGTAGCCCTTAACGGACAAACTGCCCTATAGAGAGTAGCTACCGTAGGGAGGGGTGAGCTGTAGACTGATGTTGCGTTTACACCAGCCGTGGTATGGGCGGAAAAAATGCGCTATTCGTGCGTAGTTGGACGCTTGAACATTTGTGTTCACCCGCTTCTTTGCGCGTGAAAGCCGCGCGTGAAATTCTAGTCATTCGAGAAATTCATGTGGAAATTCGCGTCACGGAAGGGGCTTCTGCGTCTCCGCAGAGACTCCCCCATTCCGCTCGCTTCCTGTAATCACATCACTACTAAAGCAAGGTCCTGATTGGTTAATGCGGCGCGGAAATCCGCCGAAGTTCAGATTTTTCAACTTGCGCGTTTCCCGCACCAACACTCAATTTGCGCGTACCGTGCTGCAGGATAATAATCCGCGTGTAATCCGCGTCTTTGCATTGACTAAACATATAAATCACCCGCACTTTCCGCCTCCACTGCGGCTGGTGTAAACGCAGCATGAGCCGTCGGTTGCAATTCACAATCTTACCACTAGATGTTGCTAAAAATCTACACAGTGAACCTTTAAATCATTTGAGAGTACTGCTTGAGTAACGAGCTAAATATTTATGACAAATCTATTTTTGCACGATACAATTATTCAGTTTCTCAAAAGAACACTGAAGGAGAGATTAAAGTTTACCTGTCCATTACACAATGAATACTGTATGTCCTGCACGCTCTTTTACTCAAATGTGTGTTTTTCTGGTATCAGTCTGAATCTTGTCATCTGCTCTTTGGCTTAAATAAAGCGCTGGAAACTGCAACATAATGTTTGTCTTGAATAAAACCGTCCGTCTTTTCTTCATAAAACGTTATTCTTCTCAAAGTGTATCTCAGTAGTCTTTTGTTTGCAAGTAAAAGCGAGTTGCCTAAACTCTTCTGAATTGTGCTGAAACGTGGATCGTTTCTTTGAACAGCAGTCATTTTATTCAAAGTCTATAGTGTGCAGTAATTGCTTGATTCGTGTCTTGGTAGTGAAAAGCACTTGCGCTAATGGAACGACTGTCAGACTTTTTATGAAACACTGATTAAAAGTATTATTCTGTATGCAAGATCTTTATGTCTTATAATAGGGCAGCCTTTCAAACATCAAATCACTCTTTAAAGGTTGAAGCTACAACATGATATATCTCTTTCTGAATGTGCCTCATGATGTCAGAGGCAGCACATTACATAAGCCAAAAGTTTATCGCCTTTGATCATTAGCGTTATCATAACTTTTAGTTAGGTGCCCTGTAAATTACTTTACAGCTGCGTGACATTGCAGGGAAAATTAGTTGTTAAATGATGCAATAAAGATTTGTATAACGATAATAAGTTTGTCAACAAATGTGAACATAAAATATGTTTAAAAACTGAAAATTAGATAACAAACATACGTTTCACATTCTTTCTGATCGTTGATCACGCATCTTCCACACCAAAGCACACACGAGCACTTATTCATGTGCCAGTCTGTTTACTTAAACGTTGACTATACAACCATTGGAAGTATTAACATTATTCACTTATTGCATTGCCATGTGCACGCGGTATTTCAATATATTGTGCAGGCCTTTTTACAAGCATCACTAAAGCTTAATGTTCATTTGGTTATATCTCAAAGCAGACAGATGTATCTAGTATGTATGTGATCGTGCATATTAGTGCTGCATTAATCTACGGTATTAATTTTAAAAAGTCTGTCACTTTAGCATTAGAAATGTGAAGAATTTATGATTTGTGGAAAACAAGGCGCATTCAGCGATAACTTGAGTAGATTCCAGACAGGACTTTCTTATTTATAACCTATACATATATAATAGGCTAATTAACTATTACCCCAAATCAGAAAAAGTTGGGACATTGTAAAAATAGTAATGGAATAATTTACTAATCTCATAAACTTATATTTTATTCACAATAGAATATAGATAACAAATCAAATGTTGAAAGTGAGAAATTTTGAAATGTCATTTTAAATATTGGCTCATTTTGGATTTCATGAGAGCTACACATTCCAAACAAAGTTGGGACAGGTAGCAATAAGAGGCCAGAAAATTTAAATGTACATATAAGGAACAATTTGCAACTTATTAGGTCAATTGGCAACATGATTGGGTATAAAAAAGCCTGTCGAGTGGCAGTGTCTGTCAGAAGTCAAGATTGGCAAAGAATCACCAATTCTCCCAATGCTGCAGCGAAAAATAGTTTTCTAAGTTTCTCAGAGAAAAATTGCGAGGAGTTTGAAGTTATCATCATCTACAGTGCATAATATCATCCAAAGATTCAGAGAATCTGGAACAATCTCTGTGCGTGAGGGTCAAGGCTGGAAAACCATACTGGATGCCGGTGATCTTCGGGCCCTTAGACGGCACTGCATCACATACAGGAATGCTACTGTAATGGAAATCACAACATGGGCTCAAGAATACTTCCAGAAAACAATGTCTGTGAATACAATCCATCGTGTCATTCGCTGTTGCCAGCTAAAACTCTATAGGTCAAACAAGAAGCCATATCTAAACATGACCCAGAAGCGCAGGTGTTTTCTCTGGGCCAAGGCTCATTTAAAATGGACTTTGGCAAAGTGGAAAACTGTTCTGTGGTCCAACGAATCAAAATTTGAAGTTCTTTTTGGAAAACTGGGACGCCATTTCATCCGGACTAAAGAGGAAAGGCACCATCAATGCTGAAAGGTTTATCCAAGTTCTAGATACATATGATCCCATTCAGACGTCGTCTCTTTCAGGGAAGACCTTTCATTTTCCAACATGACAATGCCAGACCACATAGTGCATCAATTACAACATCATGGCTGCATAGAAGAAGGATCTGAGTACTGAAATGGCCAGCCTGCGGTCCAGATCTGTCACCCACAGTAAACATTCGGCGCATCATAAAGAGGAAGATGCGAAAAAGAAGACCTAAGACAGTTGAGCAACTAGAAGCCTGTTTTAGACAAGACATTCCCATTCCTATACATTGGTCCTTCTCCAGCTGTTCCTTTATATGCACATTTAAATTTTCCGGCCTCTTATTGCTACCTGTCCCAATTTTGTTTGGAATGTGTAGCTCTCATGAAATCCAAAATGAGCCAATATTTGGCATGACATTTCAAAATGTCTCACTTATTTGATATGTTATCTATATTCTATTGTGAATAAAATATAAGTTTATGAGATTAGTAAATTATTCCATTCCTTTTTTACTCACAATTTCTACAGTGTCCCAACTTTTTCTGATTTGGGGTTGTAGGTAAAATGATGAATTTAGTGTCTGAGCCTATGTGGATACATCCAAAAGTGTTCCTGTAGTTCAATAGCAGTGCAATTTGTAGCGCACGTAGCCTATTGTAATAAATAAATACGCTTAATTAGTCCCCACCAAATATTTAAAATGCAAAACAGTTTGCCCATGTGTTTCAAAGGATGTTTACCCAGGCTATGTGTTTCAACTGATGTAATGGTTACCACCAATCGATAAACTGCAGTTTCTAACAAAACATGGGTGTTTACTCTTTTAATTTGTGATTCATTAAGGATAACAATGAAAGTCATTCGAGTAGGACTTAAGTTTTAACTCCCCCAGTGCGCGGGTCGTTGTTAAGGAAGTCCGCGGAAGTTAAACGGTTAAACTCATGCCGCGCCCATCACATCCTGCCCCGTTAGTGCCCTTGAGTTTCCAACACTAAACACTGAACTTTGTCTTTAGTGTAAACACGACGAGATATAACTGGGCACACTGGACGAAGGTCGACAACCCAAACGCACGGTTAAAAGTGCGTGTATGACGCAGAACTGCTGCTAAAGCGAGCGCGCTCGGAACGACTTTGGGGAGAAAAACAGGAATTTAGACGAGTAGTCGTTTTAATTGTGCATTGTTAGACGTGTCTTGTATGTACAGTATCAGTGTCGCTGTCTCCAGGATCTGCGCGCATCATCATGAACTTCGTGTTGGAGACGCTGCGCGTGCTCGTCATGTCGTTGCTCTATAACATTGAAGCGTTTGTTCGGTTGTTTGTGCCGCGTCGCAGAAAGAGTGTGACCGGGGAGCTCGTGCTTTTGACCGGAGCGGGCAGCGGCATCGGGCGCCTGATGGCCCTGGAGTTCGCGAGCCTGGGAGCGCGCCTCGTCCTGTGGGATATCAACAAGGAGGGCAACAATGAGACAGCGCGAATGGTTAAAGAAGCGCACGGTGTGCGCGCGCACGTGTACACCTGCGACTGTAGCGTCAGGGAGGAGGTGTACAGGGTCGCGAACCAGGTAATAACAAATTAAGTGACCAATTAAAAAAATACAAATTAAAGGATTTTTATATTTGTATTATTTACTTAGTTGTATATTTCTCAATAGGCCTGCACTGCACTAATCTTGACAAAATGATTTTCTAAAATGTCACGGGCCAAGGTGTTGTTACATAGTTATTATTACATATCAAATAAACCTGAAATAATCTTGACAAACTATATATTTTTTTGGAAAACTCTAAGACTGTAGTTTTCATATTTCAAGGCCATTTGATGATGGAAATTATATAGTGACAGTCATTTTGTTAAGTGTCATTGAACCTGGAGGAATACATATGAATTATTATATATTCATAATTCTAATATGCTTCAAAATATATATTTTTAATTTCTTGACAACCTATATATCATTGGAAAGCCCTAAGAATAGTTTTCGTATTTGAAACCTTTTTTGCATTAACAATAATGGAGTGACAGTCATTTATTAATTTGTGAAAAGATTATGCATGCAAACCGTTGACACCTAATGGACATTTTTGGTAAAACCTCTGAAAGTGTTTCAAGTGTCATTTTTATGTTTTTAGATATAAAAAAACATACTTTATTGCATTATTTTTATTTTTTGAAATATATTTAAATAGCTTTAACTATTTTTTATTTAATATTCACAACTCCAAATACTGTGGAACACTTTAAAGTGTCTTCTTTAAAAAGAAACCAAGTTTTGCTTCAAAGAATTTAAAGGTGCACATCACCTTTTTTCCTTAAAGGGGGGGGCAATTAAAGGGGGAAGCAAAAATTAAATAAAGATTATTTAATAAGGAAAAAACTAAACCAAATAAAATCAAATCTACCAAGCCCCTAAGGTGACATTGGAGTAAAAGTTTAGTTTCATGTGCTCACGCTAAACCTTCATGTACATATTTTTTTTCAAGTTTAGTTAAAAGCACTCAATAGTTTCACATGCGCATGCAAAAATTTTGCTCCATGTCCCCTTAGGGGCTCCGTACAAATCAAATCGAATAGAGGTATTCATGATTCCTATCTTTGTTTTATTAAGGTGAAGCGTGAGGTTGGTGATATCACAATTTTGATAAATAATGCAGGAGTTGTTACTGGGAAGAAATTCATGGATTGCCCGGATGCACTGATACAGAAGACTATGGAGATCAACAGCCTGGCTCACTTCTGGGTAAATGTTTGTTTGTCTTTGTCTGGCTGCAGTTATGAAAGTTAAACACATTATACTCTTAATTATTTTACAACATATCATATATTTCTCTCTCTTAGACGTACAAGGCATTTCTCCCAGCAATGATTGCAGCTAATCACGGACATCTGGTCAGCATCGCGAGTTCTGCTGGGCTTATTGGAGTCAATGGACTGGCAGGTCCATGTGCTCTTTAATACATAAAGACACAAACAGTCAATCTCTTATTTAAAAGAAGTGTTTTCTAACTCAAGACATGCCTTTGTGCAGATTATTGTGCGAGTAAATTTGCTGCGGTTGGCTTTGCTGAGTCCATGGCTCTTGAGCTCTTGGCCAATGGCTGTGATGGAGTGAAGACCACCATAGTCTGCCCCTTCTTCATTAACACTGGCATGTTTGAAGGAGCTAACACAAAGTAAGATGAAAATGTTTGGCATATGCTTAGATTGACAACAAAATATTATATATATATATATTTAAATAAATGTGAAATCAAACTTTGATGCTCCAAATTTCCTCATTACATTTTACCTGGTTAATAAAGGTTAATAAGATACAGGGATCTCCAAGATATTTTTGAGTTTGAGAGAGTTGAAATGCTCAAATTCTTTGGAGATCGATGCTGATATAAAGGGCTCATATTGTTGTGTGTGTTTTGCAGATGGCCCAGACTCATGCCTATTCTGGAGCCGGATTATGCGTGTAGAAAAATTGTGGATGCTGTTCGAAGGGATCAGGTTTTACTATGCATACCTAGTAGCATGTACATCAGCCTTGCCTTGAAGAGGTAAGTCATACTGATCCTTTTAGTTATTTCACGACTGTTCACGTTACAGATAGGTTGACGGGGTCGAACCTCATATAGTCTCTCAATAGATGCAGATTCATTGTGTGTGCGTATGTGTATTCAGTGTAGGTTGTCACTGATTTGAATACAGCTGGAGGTCTTTAAACTGAATAGACATTTATCTACAGTGCATACATCTGTTCATTTGTCTGTCTCCTGTATGGTTGGATTCTCAAACACAGTAAAAGTATAAAAATAATTAAACAGATTTGGTCTTGGAGAAATCATATTGTAGATACTACGGCTGTTGCAAATTCATTTTAACGACACTAATTTTATTAAAGGTCAGGTGCACGATCTCTGAAAACCAATGTTGAAATTTGAAATCACCTAAATAAACACGTCCCTATCCCAATAGAATCTGGACCTTCTTTTGATAGACCCCCCCACACATACACAACCCAGACAACAATGTCGGTCAGTAAACAAGCACCTTACTGCTGATTGGCTACAAGTGTATTTTGGTACTCGGCCTGACTCCCTTTTCTAAAGCATTTCAAGCATTTCTCAAAAATCATGCACCCCGCCTTTAACGTGCGATTAACAATGCACAATTTCTTTTTGACCCTTGGCCTAGCACATTATTGGATAAATTGAGACGCAGCCTTAAACAGTAAATAGTCATTAAACATCAAAAATGATCTTCATTTGTATGTTTTCTGAGAGGTGTGAGGTCCCAAATGATGAGTGTCCATCTACTGCGCCTCTGTGATTTTGGTTTGGGTTTTAAAACATGCAGGAATTAGAAAATAAAGTGCAGGAGTTGTTTGATGTTAAAAGAGTTATTAAGAGAGATAAAGTTCAGGACCTGATTTATGTTTAAAGAGTTATTAAGAGCGTCAAGACTCAAACACGATCTTCCTTGCACTGACTGACACATCTGAAGCATGCACACAGACGCACAACCTTGATATATGCACACATACACCATTACAGTTTTAAAAATATCTATTTTGACAAGAATTCATGCAGATATCATCTGTTATGTCTTAAGTGAATGTTTGATTAACTGTTGGGGGAAAATATCTGATGTGTATATAAGATCATTGCATTACAGTAGACCTTAAAGCTGTTGGTCTCAATATATCAATCAAACAATAAAAGAAAGAAAAAAGTTGAACATATATAGATATTGTTTTTGACTTTGTGTGTGCTAAATCTATTCGTTTTACCAGTGATTTTAAGGTACACTGTAAAAAAATTCTGTAGAAATTACAGTATTACTTGCAGCTGGTTGCCGGTAACTTACCGTAGGTTTAAATTGATGTTATTTACTGGCAACAGTTGGTTCAAAGTTAAATGAACATGAAACATTCACAAGTCTTTGTCTTTACAGAGTAAATCTAAAAAAACAGCATCAAGGGAAACAAAATCTGAAGCAAAAAACAGAAAAAGGTTGATGATGATTTCTGGTTCCCAGAATGCTTTGCATGAGGCTGTTATTGTATAATTTATTATATAAAGATAAAGACTTGTTAATATTTAATATTTATTTAACTTTGAACAAACTCTTGCCAGTAAATATCATAAATTTAAATCTACGGTAAATTACCGGCAACCACCTGCAAGGTACACTGTAATTTCTATGGAATATTTTTACAGTGGTTGCTGTGATTTTTTTAACCTTTTCAAAATTATTTGGCTGACTCTTTCGCCAACAATAAAGAATCCATATTTGTCCACGCCCATGTTGATTAGAGTATTAAAAACTTGAAAAATTAAGGTAAATATAGAACACAAGTTAACTCATGACAATCATGCGATTAATCCAGATTAAATAGCCCGGTAGATACACATGTGAGATGATTGGAAGTAACCAGATGAGCAAGAGTCTCCAGTCACCAATTCAGATGTCAAAAAAGTCTTGTGTGACTTCACTTTCCTACGCGTGTGCAGTTATCTGCACATTAATCTAACATTCTCTCTTTCTCTTTTTCTCACAGTATTTTACCCACTAAAGTTGGTGTGCTGCTTGGTGAATATCTGGGAGCTTTTAACTTCATGGCAAAATTCAAAGGTCATGGAACAAAGAGCGACTAATTTCACCCATGACACAAGAAAAACAACTGCTGGACCAAATCACCAAGAAGTGCCATGGTGTGCAATTGTGTTAGTCTACGTTTACTAGTCTGCAACATTATTGAATTATTCAACCTTACATTTTTAAACAATTTTGAAAAGCACTTATTCATTATTTTACCTCATGGCAGATTTTAATTTAAAGACTTGACCTTACAGTATACTGTAGAATAGATGATAATGCTTTTCCGTTAATCTCCTCAGATTATTGCACATCATAAATGTGAAATTTAGTACGGTGTTGTTGTTTTAATCTACTTGACCAAAACCTCTATTTTATATAGTGAATGAAGGAGAATTTATTTGGTCAAATAATTGTACATGTTGTTATACCTCTTATTAATACACTAAAATGTATGTGTAATACTAGTTACCGAGTGGCTTTTTGTTTAACATTAGTGTCTGATCAGTATAACATCACTTACATATTCACAGCGGGTGGGACTGGGGATAGCTGTTACACTTTTTACTACAGCAAATAATTTTTAGGGTTGTTTTTGTTTTAAAGGGCACACATTTTTACAAGAAGTCTCAGGTGTGTCTCTGAGAAGTTTTAGCTCAAAATACCCCATAGATAATTTATTATAGCATGCCCAAATTACCCCTATTTGGGTGGGAGCAAAGTGCACTGTTTGTGTCTACCTTTAAATGCAAAAACTTTAAATTTATCACTTTTACTTTTTTAAGTGTTAGTGATCATGTGTTGTATTGCACAAAGAGGGAAATTTTTTGTTCCTGTTTTCATGAACTGACTTATTTTATGTAATCGTATTTCTTCAATGTTAAAAAGTATTTGAGAGGCTGTCTCATTTACACATGACTCACATGTTAGTCAGCAGGGAGCACGACATGAGGAGGAGGCAGAGGGTCTACACATCAGCAGGACGTTCAGTGAGGGGACACTTACAGCTTTCCTGTTTAATATACGTAGGAGAAAGTCATATTTTTAGTAAATAACATAAGATTAGATATCTAAGCCATTTATAATCAGACTGGTGATCTAAAAAGTTTTCAAGTGTTTTTCAGATTAGAAACAGCATGTTGCATTATTTGTTGTGGGAACATTGCACCCCCATGTGGACACTAACTAAAATCTACAGAATGCACATACAGTACATGTAAAGCCTATATGTTTCAGTTCAGGACACCCAACATACACTCTAAAAATGATGTGTTGGATTTACTTAATTATTCATTTTTGCATTAAACTTTTTAAGTAATCGCAACTTGGATAATTTTACTTAAAATTAACGAGAAAATCTGTGTTTTGTGTACTAAAATATAATTTAAAGTAAAGAATGTTACATGAACTCAAATATTTGAGTACATATAACACACATTTTCTTGTTAATTTTAAGCAAAATTATTCCAAGTTGGGATTACTTAAAAAGTGTGATGCAAAAATGGTACATGGATATATTTTAAGTAAATCCAACACATTATTTTTTAGAGTGAAGTTAGGTAAAGGGCAATTTATTATATCCAATTAATATCCAAAATAACTCTAAATACAACATATAACTAACATTAACAACATAAATAAAGCCAACAAACATTAAAACAGTCATCTTTTTTAGTAAATATTAACCAAAGAAGTGAACATGTCACAATGCATGCTGGGAACCATTCAGACCATTTTTTTTAAAAATTGCTTGTTCAAATTACTCAGTTTGGCAAGTTGGGTAAACGAATTAGACAAAACTTATATATCTATGTATGTCCAGTCAACAAAATAATATTTGTTAGCAGGATGATTATGCTTATTTCATTCAGTGAACACAAAATAATGAATTGACACCCTTTAACAAAAAATCTTTGTTCAAGTTACTTAATTATCTTTGGTGTAAAAACATTTTGAAGTTGGATTTTTTACACTGCTTCAAAAAATGGTTATGATAGATGTCAGAATTTTTGGCTGGAAAGTTATCATGAGAAATTAGCATATAATGTGGCTCATATAGTTACTTAAAATGTTATGCTAGATTTACTTAATTTTGACGCAATTGTTATGTTTTTTAACTTATGTTTATTTTTGCATACATTTAAATTCAACTGGTAACTTAAATTTTGTGTTATACATACTAAAAATGTTAAGTAGAGGTTGAAAAGTTATGAATACTAAGTAAGTAATGATTGTTCAGCCAACAAATCGTTTTTAGTGTCTGATCAAAAATGTCTATTGTGCACAAGTCAACAAAAATGTTTTTATAAAGAAACATATAACAGGTAAATTTGTCCTGGACTTTTTACATAGAAGGTTTTAAGTGCAAAGATGATCTAGATATGTTTTTACATGTCCATTTACAACCCTAGGATTTGCCTTTTGAATGAAATGGTCTATTTAAAAGGATCATGAATAATAATGAGCATATAGCGCTAATTCAGTAGTTACAACATTGTACTTAATTTAATGTTGGGGGAGTTCATCTCGACTGTAACGTCACAGTTGGTGTTATGTTGAGATTGGTCTGTTTTCCAGCTGTCCTTTACAAGGTTTACATTTGAAGGGGGAAACAATTGTGTTTGAGGCTCACGATATGTTATTACCATGTATTATTCATCTACGGCTATAGGTAAATACAGTTTTACATTCTACGGCACCTTTAATGCCTGCAAGTATAGAGGTTAGTTGCATTTAATTATTTGCATTTAGCAAATTCTTCCCTTCCGTCTGTGACCATATCAACACAAACCTATAACCAATGTTTGTGTCACAACACTTGAGTTGACCACTGGACTTTATTACCTGCAAAACACCTTTGAGCTTTCATGTTTTAATCAATATTTTAATATTGTTCATTTTTTAAACAGGCAATTACAATATTTACAGATATTAAAAAGTAAGAAACTAAACACACATCAAACTTCTCACTCTTCAAAAGCGCACTCCTGAATGTTGTTTAAATCAGGCTTTATTAGCCTGTCATTGTAGCGTGAGTAAGAGGTATAAGTCGTTCTCTCCCCACACGGCACTGAAACCACAGCACATCATATTAAAGTTCATCACGTTCCTCCTCTGACAGTGAGGTCGAGCGAGCACTTGAGCGTTGACTTCTGCCGTGCCGTCAGTAGGGTTTTCCTCCGAGGGCCGCAATGATCCGCTCACGCTCCTCAGCGGTCGGCATATCTGGCTTTACTCCCTCTCGTCTTCGCTGAAGCATCATGGCATGCTAAAAAGAGTTAAGAGAGAGAGAACAGGATGAGAAAATGTAAATGATATTCAGCATCATAATAAAACGATTCAATCACTAATGTTGTCTTTTCTGGCTCCGAGTACAAATGTTTTTAAAGGGAAACTAGGCAAGTCTGCGTAATATTTCTCTACGAGCTCCCCCTAGTGTCTAAAAGTAAATGCTTTTTAAACACACTGTCGTAAAAACGAACTGTTGTCCCTCTCCCCTCGGAACCAAGTTTATCAGCTTATTTCCAATCCAGTTATGTTTCCCTTCCGTCAAGGGTTTTCGATGCTTCTTCTCCGGCTCTGCCATTTGCAACAATCGCTAGCCGTGTTTAGCTCGCCTGCCTCTGTGTTGTTTACGAAGATGATTTATAAACATAAAAATGCTGCCTTGTGTCCCTATAACTTACATTTACACACAACCATGTTTAGGTCTTATTATTTAAAACTTGGGGGGGGGGTCAATGGTATGCATTTTGACTTATTAACACTGTTTAAGAGTTGTTTCCTCATGCTAAACAAATGCAAAGTGTCAAAAAAGTTGGACGTGTTACAGAGTATTTCTGTGCCGAATGCACTTCGCCAGGGTTCGCACAAGTCACGGAAAGTTTTTATAGATTACGGTTCCAGCTGACATGTCAGGGGTAAACTATACGTATCACTTCTTTTTATGGGCACTTCCGCCAGAAAACCCCGCCCACCCATCAATCAGCGGTAAACGCTAGAACTTACAAACATCACGCGGCAACTTTGTTTAATGTCAAGTAGGGTTGTGCCGATAGACGATATCATCGTCCATCGTGATGGTTGACTGACATCACGATGGAGAGACACCATCGTGATGCCACGCCCCCTCCCCACTCCGCTGCGAGTCGACATACACTTACTCTCTTCTATATAGACTATAGTTAACCTAATATCTTTGCGTGAATTGGTCTATAAATTAAATAGAAGACGTGAGACGTGACGTGTGTTAGTCTGTGAAATGTCGGGCATTTGATCTTGACTAGGGATGGGCACGGATATTCGAATGGCAATAATAATTCGAATTTAAAAAATGCTATTCGAATGTTTGTTTGTTTTTAATGTGCCACCAAAGGGTAACAACTTATTTAATGGTTTTTCACTTCATCTACTGTCTTTTACAGACTTAAATGTAAAATATACATGAACATTAATTTGTATGTATTTCAGATTGTTTGGCAATGCAGATTGCAGACGAATTTAAGTTTTTCCTTTTATCTCCGGGTTTGTCCCCGCCGCGCCGTATTTGGCCACTGGCTCAGTGAGGGCTCACGTGTTATTAAACGTGCTTCTCCGCCGCCCGAATCAACACATCATGAGAGATTTGTAAGCTTTCTGTTATAAAGTCTACTTTATTTTGTTAATAAAGAGACAGACACGGAGAACGAAATGAAACGGAGAACATTTATTATTTGCGGTGCTCTTTCGAAAATTTACCGGATAACTGCACATGGCAGTTTAATGGCAATAATTAAATATAAGTTTAGCTTGCTGTGGATATTTCCTAATTATAAGCCTTCTGTGAAATTATGACAAAATGAAAAATACAAAACACGCATGTCTTAATTAACATAATTTAAATAAACGAATATTCGTTCTTTAAGAGCTTAAATATTCGAAAAATTAAATATTAAAAAATTAGTAAATTACTGGAAAATGCCCATCCCTAATCTTGACATTGCTAGAATCTTGTCTTTTTACATGTTGTACATTTATCTTAAAATATTTAATTTTGTACAAGAAAACAGCCCATATTAGTCATTTATTAGTAGCCTTTTGTAGTGTCTCGGGAGATCGTGCTCATTGTTACATTGAGGCTATACTGCACTGAAGCGGCAGATTAAGATATAAACCCAGAATTCAGGGAACGTCAAGAACAAGAAAACGGGAACAACACTCCGACCGAAACGCGGGATTTACATACACAGACCATGTTTAAATTTAGATGTGTCTGGCCCTGTTCACTTTGTCTAGTTTTAATAAGCTGCGGATTGAAGTGCTGGCTGCTCCCCGCGGTGCTGAAGACCCGCTCTCTGACGGAGTACTGGTGGCACATAATGCGCAGATATTTACGTGCAAAATTTGGAAAGCGCGGAGGAGTCGTTGGGTTAGTAAAATAATGAAATTATAGCTTTTAAATAGAAAAAAATATTTATGTAAAGAGATTAAAAGGTGCTTAAAAGTGCACAACTCTTCTTCAGTGGATTAAAGCTACCTTTTCCCCTTATGTGCAACCTATAGGAAAGAGACATTAGTTGGGATAGTAAAATAACAAAATTATAGATTTTAAGTACAGAATAGTATTTATGTAAAATATATATTAAAATAAAAAGTGCACAACTCTTCTTAAGTGGAAGTAATAAAGTAAAATAACGAATAAAAATTATATAATAACGAAAAATTAAAATACCCCCCGCCTAACGATATCATCGTCCATCGCGATGGTTTACGTAACCATCGTCAACTGCCAATTTATGGGGACATCGCCCAACCCTAATGTCAAGACTTAACAATTGCACGAAAGAAGGAGTGTGTTTTTGGATGTAAGGAGAAGTAAGCCAGCCTAATGGAAACAATGGATATAGTTTGTTTATCCAGGGTAGCAGCGTTTTGCGTGGGTGTTTGTTTAACGCTGGATTTCATTGAAAAGTCCCAACCGGGTCATGAGTTGCATGCAGTAAATAACACTTCTGTGTTATGTTGGAAATAGGTGCATAAGTGCATATTATATAAATTACACGAACATGTAGTGAATCATAAGTTATCCAGTCAGTGTTGTATAAAGTGTTGACTCGTGACTTGCTCCTCCCAATCTGTCTTTTATAAATCTGATAAACTTAAAGACTCTTTGGTGATATGAAAGATGTAATACTACTCTACAGGTACTCCAGATTAACATCAGATACGCATAAACAATGTGTGTGTTATGGATGCTTTAAGGGGGCCTACATTTATGTTTGCATGGGGAATTTCTCTACAGCGGAGGTCTTTTTAGCCCAAGGACCCCTAATGGATAGAGAGGAGGAGCAAGGACCCCAGAACATGTATCAAATTAATATTGCATTTATTATAACACACATTTTGTTATGATGATTACATTACAAAGATATTAAAATGAATTGCAGTGAAATGATTCTGAAAAGTCAGCAAAGCTCTTCAATAGCAAATGTTTTATTGTGAGGTGCCTCAGTATCCTTACCCAGTACTTCCTGCAGTTCTTATACTTTAGGAAGTATGCAGAACACATGTTCTTATCGTAGTTATACGCATCCAGACATTTTTGGGATCCGTCACTTTCCTATGCAAATTAAAAATTAAACAGCACTGTTTATGATATGACAAACTGTATGATTAAACTAGTTTGGACACACTTATTTATTTATTTATTATTACTATTTTCAACATTATAAAACAGTAAAGTGATAAAACCATTAAAATCACACAAATGGACTTATAGGAACTATACAAAGACCAACAAAATTAAATCAAATCATTTTCATTTTTGGGTGAACTATACCTTTAAGGTTTACAGTACTGCACAGAATTTATTTTTTCAAAGTCCAAGCTTCATTAACTCTATCCTAACATAGATGACTATCTATGTTATAATGTATAGTTTAAAGAAATTGCATTTTTAGGGGGAATTTAAATCTAAAATACTGAGGAAAAATACAGAAGCGAATACAGGTGCGACTGACCTCAATGCAGGGGTTGATATCCACATTGCGAAGCTTCTGAGCACTTGATTTGCTATTCATCCTCAAAATGCATCGGTTTCACAGCTGGAATGTAGAAGTGCTCAAGTTACACAAGCAATCTCATTAAGGATGCACATACAATTTCCTTATCAGATGGAAGTTTGTGTGAAAATAGAAAGTACAATAAATCTGATCATTAAAAGGGTTGCGCAAAGAGACTACTGCAAAACAAACACCTTTAAATGTATTGCTTTAAATGTTTAAAAGTATTATAGAGGGTGAAAACACCTCAACACAGGACACACAAGTTACCCAACGCTCCACTTTAACCTCACTGTCATTCAAACCGGTGAGAGGCGACTGTTAGCATTAGCATTAGCTAAGCTAAAATATATTTAACGTGTGAGCTTTTTACCAATAAATCATCATGGAAATTATAAAGTGCGTGTTAAGATCTAAGCGATACGTTTACTTTGCACATACTCACATTTATGTCCCGCATAAGAACACTCAACCTTTCCTCATGTCAAAACAAGCGTCAGAGCAAAAACACAGCACAACTAAACGTTGTTCACTTAGGAGTAATTAACAGGCATCGATAGCCAATCCAACTGCTAGTTGACGGTGACGTCTGTACGGATTGACACCTATTTTAGCCAATGACGTGAAGACAATGATAGTTGTATCCGCCTATTAACTAGAGAGATATTAAACTCTGTCGTGCCGATTGACAGAATCATTGACGAGTCCTTAATTTTAGATGATATGACAGGGACAGTCACAGACAGCGAAATATGAAAATGACAGTTTGTTACACAAATCACAAGCGCGAGGGAGGAGGGTCCCTGGGTGGGCGTGGCCAACAGACAGGTTCGGTTGAATCGCAGCGCAAACACAATGGCTGCTGGAAAGAGGGGAAAGCAAACAATTTTTAGGCCCGCCGCGTCCAGCAAAAAATATGAGAAAAAAATTATTAAAAATCCGGGGAATAGTTGAAAGTCAAGAAAAACGCCGTAGAAAGGATGTTAACGCTCCCATGGTGAGTTTCATGCCAGTTAACAAAATTGTTACGGCGTTCTTCAATTAAAATATCGGGGTTATTCAAATTATGAGAGAGGGGTGAGCTAGAGAAAAAAAGTTTGCGTTAATCAGCGCCCAGCTCGGGACTTGAGAGAAAAGCAGCGGAAGAGCGAACGATATAGAAAAACCGCAGAAAATCTGTTGTTTGTTTCTCTCACGTCACGTTGCGCGTGAACGAATGTCAATAAACAGAAAAAGGCTCGTAGTTGTGAAAAAGTTCAGAAAAGTTTCTTGCAATAATTTTGTTTAAAGATTTTCTCTGAATATAATAACGACGGCGCTACGAGGATAGCGGTGGCGAAATCACGCGCGTTTAAATGCCGATAAAATGAAATAAAATGCACGCTGCGGACATAGTGTGAATATTTTGACACAAACGTGCACGCGAGGCGACAGTAAACACAGGGTTTGCGTTAGATGCAACTTTCCATGTTTGCAGTGGCATTTAAACGCGACATTTAATAAACACATTGGGGTTTGGTTTTGTCACAGTTTCAAAAGTGATGACTGCGTCGGAGACCCAGTCGGTGTCTTTGTTGACTCTATTTGAGTTGTCAGAAAGTGATAGAAAGTTGCCGCGTGGGTCATTATCGAAAGAGAAAGTTGCTTGTCAATATCACAAACAACCAAAATGGTGGGAGAAGTGAAGGGGGACTAATTGGCCGATACCAAACTCCTGTATGTTCAGGTTTTGTCCATTCTTGGAATGTCCATCTTACGATGATTGTTGAATGGGAATTGATGTGTTTTGCGTTTTGCTTTAATGGCTAAGTTACTAATCTTATCAGTGTTGTTGGGTGTGGTGCACAACATCAGAGCTGATTTATTCTATAGCTTGCAATACTATGGTTCGTATACAGAGCTTGTGCGCGTGATGGCGACTTATAGAAATCTACTGCTTTGAAGTAGCTACAGAGATCTTACAGCGTGGCTTAATGATTTAATGTACATTTGATATGTGTGAGAGTTTTGTTGTGGGGTGATTTCTGTATGAGACGGATTGAATAGGGAGGGGGTCGAGATTCCCCTCCTAAAAGAGTGCATGAAGGACCCCCATCCTTATTGCTCCTGGATGTTCTTTTTTATAGCCATTGAGCTGAATGGGGTCATCGGGTTTACTGCGCAGTTGTTATGAATGTTGTGCAGCTGATATAAGCGAGTGAGCTCGCGCTCTGTGGAAACAACAGCACACAGTTACCTGTGTAGCGTCCATATTATGACAAAATGCGTCGATTGGTTTCACAGGGGAAAGTTAAACATTAGTTCAACAGTAAAACATGTCAAAATGCGTTTTTTTAGACAATGAAATCCATCGGAAGACTCAGAAAGTTGATACAGAAGTGTTATGAAAATTCAAAAGTAAGATTTGGTACAGTAACATGTTATAGTATACTTGTCTAGTTTCTCTTAAGTGAAATGATTTATTTTGCTGCATTTTCTTTAAAAAATTATGTAATGAAACATTAACCATAGATCAACATTTCTAAAGCTAAAATATGTATTTATTTGTGAAAGAAACAAATGTAATTGTTATACAAATTATTTTATATGGTTTTATTTTTATTGATTGTAATGTTACAATTGAATTTGATTGAAGGTAACATTACAAATGTGAAGTGAATATTATGATCTTATTGTTTATTAAATCAAATCTTTTTTGTGCATAACATTGCAATTCTTTCAAAAACTATTTAAGATTATTTATTTACTAGTATGTTTTATATAAAACTATTTAAGTTAACATTTAATTAAGTATTTGGAAGGTTGTAAGATAAAGATTATGCTTTTGTGTGTAAAATTTATTTGATATTAAATATGCAATCCAGAAAACCCTTTCAAGATTAGAGAGATTAGCAATGTGTTTAAGTAAGATTAAACTAAACATAACATTTCAGCCTTGTGTTAATTAAGGATTAAGGTAATGTTTAAATATATTTTAGGATTATTTTTTGTTTAAACAATATATAGTTTTTAAATATATATATATATAATAAATACATAATAAGGTTTTGTAGAAATGTAATTTCTTTATTAAAGTAATGCCAATCCTGAATGACAAACCAATAATTATTATTATTTAAAATAATTGTTATTAGCATTTTTAAGTATTTTATTTTTGTTAAATACAAGACATTTTGAAGGTGTAACTGTATGCAACATAACCCACAGTTTATCAGATTTAATTACATCAGAAAAATATAAAAATAAAGTTTGAGAAAGTAGTGTGAGAAAATATCTTTGAAAAAAATGATCTTAAATGTTCACAATTTAAATATGTTTAATGACAATCTTACATTGGAAGATTTTCATTTATTTTTGCATTTGATTTGATTTTGTAGATAGTGGTTAAGTGGTAGGATTTTCATTCAGAGCTCTGTAGATAGATTCTAAAAATCTTCATATATTTTATTTATTTCTTCATTTAATTGTAAATGTCACAGACCTTGGTGGACATCTGGCTTGTTTGATTTTATGGAACATAAACCATTGTTAAAAAAATGAAATATTCTCTCTGTTAGACAGTTGGCATACTGTATGAAATGATGTAAAGAGGGACACTGATGTGTAATGTTTGTTTATGGATAATACAGTGTACAGGTTGGCAGAGAGTCTGGGTAATGGGTCTGAATAGGTCAGAAAATATCTGCATTATGTAGTGCATAGGAGAGAGAGATAGTTAGTAGATTAGTATAAGCATTACTAAGTTAAGGATTTCTGGATATCACAGCCTTACAGTAGGATAATCTATCTAAAAAGAGAGTTTTTCTAAAAATAAGTTTTTCTTTATTCACGTAAACTATTCCAAAACATCTGAGGTAACTTCTGTCAAAGAAAATAATAGTACTTTAGCTTAAAGACCACTATATTTGCAGCAGGCTATCTGGACATTGATATAACAAAATATTTTTCTTGCCTCCAGTTATTAAACCTTAGATCATTAGATCCAAACATATAAAGAAGATGTGTCTAACTTTCTGGGGGCAATTGAGATAAACTTAATAAAAGTTGTGTTTAGCACATCTTTTTACCTTTAAGTGTGCATTTGCTCAAACCATTTAAACACATTGTCTCATCCTTTTATATAAAATAAATCAAGTGAATCATTTAATTGAAATACATTTTGAGCTGAACGGTTATGTCTGTGTCCTGTACAGTTAACATCAAATATAAAAGTTTAATAGTTTACAATTTTATGGGCTCTTCTTAAAGACATTTTATAAATGAGCCTGTCTCTCTATATTGTATATTTACAAGAAAACAAATTAAATTCAGGGCCTTGTTGTATAATTTTAAAAAGCTCTGTATATTAAATTTAACATCATGCAGAAAGGCTTTGTGTGCTCTCTGAATGCTTTGAATCTGGATTTCTTGGATATTTGGTCTTTATTGCTGTATTATGCACTAGACTTTAATATAATGGATTAATAAATCTAAGCCGGAAGCCTCTAGTCGCTTCTGTTTGTTTAAATTGAAGGTTTGAGAAGCATTTTTTTTGTACACTCATAGAAAAAAGTACAAAAGTTATTGGGACGGTACCTTTTAAAAATATACCAATATGTACCATTTTGGTACAGATATGTACCTTTGAGGAACCGTATATACCTGTAAGCAATATGCACCTTTTTTTTTTTTTTTACAAATGCGTGCTTTTTAAAAACACCCCAGTGAGAACTTCTGTTGAGTGTATTTTCTGCTTTTACGAATGTTTGTCACATCATCAAATGATTATTGCTTTTGTTTAGTTTCTTGTTGCTTTAAAATTCGTTTAAGTGGATAAATTACTGTGTTTACAACAGTAATAACTGTGTTATATTGAATCAATAAATCTTTATACTTTTTAAGTGGAGTTTTTGAAGCCTCTTTTTAAGGTCTTATACAAAAAACTTTCATATCAACCCTACATGCCAACCCTGAAAAGGACAGAAAACACCTGCCATAAACATTTAAATGCTGTTTAAGTGTTAGTGTGTCTCAGTAGATAAAGCATTGCATTAGCACGCATGCTGCTGATAAAAGAAATGTATAGATTGAATGCCCTTTCCTGTCGTTTTGAATAAAAGCACCTGCCAAATGCATAAATGTAAATAGAATCAGTCTGAAGCTACTAGCTTTGTGTGAAAAACAAACAGAAATGTAAGTGATTTAAGTTAATAATGACAACAGATCTCTTTCTTTAAGTCCACACTGATGACATTAGTCATGAATATTTTTTTTATCGATGGTCTTGAGATAATGCATTGTTCTCCATCATTCCTGTAGGACCTTGCGTCTCTGCTGTGTTGAAGATTTGGACTTTCTCGCTCCGTCTATGCTGGGACACATCGCACGCGTCCACCACATGGCCTGCTGCCGCTAAGTTGCCATGGCAACCGTAGCTCCTGACGACTGCCCCGACACGGCAGAACGCTGTCGAGTGAGGAAGAGGAGGGTGGAGGGGAAAATGAGGAAGAACTTCTCCTGTCAGCTGTGTGAGAAGTCCTTCAACAGCTTGGAGAAGCTGAAGGTCCACTCGTACTCTCACACGGGGGAGCGGCCTTACCGCTGCACTCACAACGACTGTAGCAAGGCTTTCGTCTCCAAGTATAAACTGCTACGGTAGGCCTTGCTCACTTGCACTTTGATGAGCTCGTGCATATCCGGCATGTCTCACTTTTGCAAAACCACCTGTTTTTAAGTGATCCAAACTTTAAATACACTCTTAAAAATAAAGGTTCCTAAAAGTTTCTTTGTCGAGTGTAAAGAACTTTAACCCTTAAATGCATGAGTGTTTCCCCAATCATTGCATATTTGGGTCTTCAGAAAATTGAATCTCTATACTTCCAGAATAGTCCATCCATACATCCATTCATCTATTCATGCATTTTCCAAACCCACTTATCCTATACAAGATCAGGGGAGGGTTGGATGGATAGCATCTTGGGAAATTGCAATTTAGTGACTCTGATAGACTGTGGGGGGAAACTGATGTACCAGAAGGACATCCACACTATCACAGGGACAAGATGTTGTTTAAAGGTGCAATGTGGGACGTTTAGCGACATCTAGCTGGGGAGAATCAGCTCACCCCTCCTTTTCGCAAAGCATAGAGAAGCTACGGTTGTCGCCACAGGTCAGACAAACACATAATCATCTGAAACAACTTAGTTACAAAACCCGTTGTATAGAAAAGTTTGTCCATTTGGGGCTACTGTAGAAACATGGCGGCATAAAATGGCGACTTGCATGTAAGGGGACCCTCGGTGTATGTAGACAAAATTGGCAAAGTAATAAAAACAATACAGTTGATTAAGTAAGGTCTTTATACACCACTTATAGTATAGATATGAATATTATATTGCATTTCTATCAAGAGATCCTTTTAAAAGTCTCACATTGCACCTTTAATTCCTGAATGGCAGATTCAGGCTAAAAGCATGATAAGAATTTTCATTCAGGAGCATCGATGATGTTGATTCAGGACATAATAAACATGGTAAAATCCCAGTGTTGTGATGATTGATACTGTGTGTGTAGCATTTTACGGTACATTCACACTGGGCGAAAGCGTTGACGCTATTCAATCACTTTTAATGGGTGACGTCTTGCGTTGCCAGATTGAATTGTGGATCCGTCGGTGCCGCTTCACAGCCGTTGCTCGCGGCAGAAGTTGAACATTTCTCAACTTTTGAAGTGGCAACGTGTGCATCAGCAAATCAGATCACCTTATGTAAATAACCTAGACAGAGCTAGCCAATTACGTTTATGGGATACCGGAGCATGTGTAGCGGCCACTGTGGATGTTGGCCATGCTTCAGACAAGCCTTCCGTCAAGCGTTAACGATTCTGTCCCGTGTGAATGTACCGTTACTTCTATGAGAAGCTGTAGATATTCTTGAATGGTCAACTAACAGCGTTGCCTGTTTACGATTGTAGGCACATGGCCACACACTCGCCAGAAAAGACACACAAGTGCAGCTACTGCGAGAAGATGTTTCATCGTAAAGATCACTTGAAGAATCACCTCCACACGCACGACCCCAACAAGGAAGCCTTCAGCTGCACAGAATGCGGCAAGAGCTACAATACCAAGCTGGGCTTTCGGAGACATCAAGCCCTGCACGCCGCCCACCGCGGAGACCTCACCTGCCAGGTGTGTTTGCAGCCGTACCCAACCACCCCCCTGCTGCTGGAGCACCTGCGCGGCCACGCCGGGAAAAGCGCCACCACCGCTAAGGAGAAACGCCATCAGTGCGAACAATGCGAGAGGCGCTTCTACACCCGCAAGGACGTGCGACGGCACTCGGTCGTGCATACGGGGCGCAAGGACTTCCTGTGCCAGTACTGCGCCCAGCGGTTCGGCCGTAAAGACCATCTCACTCGCCACGTCAAGAAGAGCCACGCTAACGATCTGCTGAGGGTTAAGGCGGAGCCCGTAGACTTGATGGAGCCGCGCTCCTCGCCAACATTAAGGTATCCCATTGGTCACGCTTCATACTCGCCGCCGCAGCCCTTGAGGGCGGAGCTTGAGAGTTACCTCCTCGAGCTACAGGCCGAGGACGCTCCCAAGTTGAGCGCCTCCGCCACGGCGACCGGAGATACGTCCTCATCCCTGGACTTCCTGTCGCCGCTCTTCAACTTTCTGCCTTACAGCCAAGGGGCGGGGCCTGCTTTGGGAGTGCCTTACAGCCAGGAGGAGGGGCTTCCGCTAACCACGCCCATGCAAGACACACCAGAGTCTCTCAGCCTCCTTCACACACTCCAAACGCAAACCAGCGCGCTCGCTCCGAATTACACGCATCCACCATCTCTCAATACAACCACCACTCTGCCTCGCTTTCACCAGGCCTTCCAGTAACCCAAACTAACTGTAGCACTTAATTGCATTTGTAATCACCTTAGCCCTTAAACTTAAACCAATTTCCGCCAATGCAACGTTCACCTTACTCAAGCCAGTATCACTTTATGTAGGATCATGATTTTGAGGATAGTGGAGGATACCAAACGTCACCGACAACTGTAACTAAAAGTGAAATACACTGTTTTTGTGTGTTTTTAGCGGTTTGCAGTGAAATTTTGCTCACAAATCGTCCGTCGGAGAGTGCATAGCTTTTAAAGTCCTCTCATTAGCACTTTGAACTTCTAGTGATGTTGAAGTTCCATCAAAGCTAAAAGATATTGTCGAATGTTAAAAGTTCTGCTCTGTTTATTTGTTTCTGTGGCTCATAAACTGTTTGTTACCGAACTACCAGCATTTTAGTGACCGTGTCACAACTCTTCACAGCCAAAGGCAACCAGACCCCTCGTAGATAAAGGCAGGAAGGCTCATCTCGTTACGTTTTTATTTCCTTTCAGATTTGTCGTATTTGTTTTTCATGTTTGATGCTGCTGCTCATCGTAAGAGCCTCAACGGATACCAGCACAGAACTGCTTCACAATACAAAGCAACAAAGGGAAAGATGGACAATCTCTATCTCTTTCACACGCACACACTCGTTCATCCTTTTCAAACATTTTTAATCCTCATCCACCAGAATGCTGGCTGTTGCACTGATCAAAGCTATCAATGAAACAATCCAATTCATATCATCATCATCTTTGCTGTGTCATTTGAAGCTCCAAAACCTAATCTGTGACAGACCCTGTCGTGACACACTGCTCTGAAGAAAACATTCGGCTTGAGGATCTTGAATTGAAAGTCAAATCTATGAATGTTTGCCATGAAGCGATTATCATTGAAAGTTCACACACTGAAGCTGTCGACTGGTACAGTTAGATACTGTAGTCGAATAGAAACACCTCAATCGCTCAACCCAGTATCACGAAATTACTTAGCTATAGTCACGTGTTTTCCATGACACTGAAACGTTTTTCCGCCTTTTTGAGTGAACATGTCATGTATTTCTGTTTGGGTTTCACTGTCACGTATACTGTTTTTCCTATTTTCTTACCATTGTCGCTTCGCTTCAACATCCTTACCCAAACCCAACTCTAACCCTAATGCCAGGCACAATAGTTTAAAAATCATAAAATATAAAAAATAAATCATGAAAAAAAGGTTGAAATCAAAACTTAAAGCAAGTTTTTTTTCCTAAAAATAATGTTTCCAAAAAAGTTTCAGTCGTTCATCCATTCGAAACGGGGTGAATGACACTTTCACATTCGCTTTGCAGCCCTCTATCGGCCAAAACCGCACTAAAAGAAGTTTCCAACCGTCGGGTCGCGGTCCTGTAGTTCGAGTGAAAATGACAAAAACTTGCTTTACGGCAGACCTACAATCCAATCAGAGCCAGCTATGCTGCAGTATTTACGACAGTGGTAAAAGACAATTATGCTTCTAACCTGTAGGGGGAGCAAAGAGCAAAAACTCTTTAGTGTTGCTTTAAAGTGACATTCTAACGCAAACACCAAATCTAACCCTAAACCGAAGCGTCAATGGTTTGAAAATAGGACAAAACAGTTGAGTAACAAATACGTGACAGTGAAACGTTAACAGAAATACGAGACATGTTCAGGTGGAAAAACGTGTCAGTGTCACGGAAAAGACTCATAATTACATAATTACGTGATACAGGGTTGCATCGCTTTAAAAAACACATCTTTATCTTTAAGTCCTCTGAAAGCAGATCTGTGTGTATATGGGCTCAAAGTTTGGGCTTTTTCGATTGATTTCCTCAGAAGCTGAAGGTTGTTAAGCTTAAAATGTTCGGAAAGCCTCCGTTTTCGGGCATGTTTCATAATAGCACTTTCAGAAAAATAATATGCTTTTATTTGGTCATTTTATTTTTGTTTTTTTGTGAAAGTAACTCTTTATAAATGTTTTAGATGTCATATTTAGCTCTTTAGAAGATTTTTAGTATATATAAATATATATTTACACAATGCTATATGTGTGATATTTTTACAGGTACACTTCATACAGTGTTTTCGTTTTGTTCCTTTGCTTTATTGCACAAAATATCAAACTGTCAGCATCTCTCAGCCAAACGGAGAAAGACAGTTGAATTCATCCAACATCACCTTCGGCAAGCACTTACTCCATTTATACACAAGGTTTCAGTATTGACACAATCGTGTCGAACTATATGTGGCCCAGTTGGCCCGCAACCATGAGATCCTCTGAAAGAGTGATGCCATTCATTTATATTGCTGCTGAATCATGGACTTGTATTGTGAATCTACAGGATTGAACTTTATCATTGGGAGCCACAACTTTTATCAACGTTTCATATTCATTGGTACCATCACAACACAGTGTGTCTGATTGTTTGTGTGTTTGTGTGTGAATGCGTAAGACTTGACACTCCTGCAATAAATCTGTTGGATAATGCTGCTAATGGACAGTGTATAGCCCCTGATGGAGCAACAGACCTTCTCTCCTCTCTTTTGCTAACATTTCAGACTGTTTTTAAAAAAGTTGTAAATGTGTGCGTGTGTGTTTGGGGGTTACGCGAGCCATATTGTTTATGTTTTTGTAATATGGTGCAACTATTGGATGTCACCGGAGCATGGGGAGGACCGTGAAGGTACTGACCTATGACCTAAGACTGAGGAGAGAGAGAGAGATAAAACAGACAGACAGCATTCCAGCCATAATGATGTGTGACATTGTGTTGTTTTAAAGTCCCTGTAATACTATCCTGTGATAATGGCTTGCTATTGCTAATCATGTATATTTTACTTTAATGTCTTTTACAAACTACTGTTGTTAGTGTATAGCCGAAGACAGACAGAATCCTATATATCTATGTGTTTGTGTGTGATTGTGTGACGTGTGTGAACGCATTGATTCCATCATCAAAACCTGCTGCCACAGCCTATCATTCGTTTTGTCCCCTACTGATGACATCATCCAAAGAGAAAGTTATTTATTTACTGGCTACTTGGGTCAGGTTTATGTTAAGGAAAGTGAATGGCAGGCTGTTGGCAGTTGTGTGTGTGTGCGTGTCGAGAGTTGTGTGTTTGTGTGTGTATTCAGACGACCTTTGCTGCTATGTGAGGAGAGGAGAGATTTGGTCCAGTGTTAATACTGTCCACAGTACTGAATGATCAATAAACATACAAGAAGGACTCACTTTATGTCAGATGTATTTGTGTATGTATGACAGCGAGGAGCAGATCACAGCACTTGTTGTACAATGAATAGTTTTCAATTTTTACAGGATACTACTGCTACATTTACATAGCAGAAAATTCTTAAAAAAAAGCTTAAAAGTGGAAAATTAATAATAACATTATTATTACATGATAATAGAAATTATTTAAAAAAATTTTAACCAAAATTTATGTGTAGTGATTTAAAGTCACATTGCAAATGAATTTAATACTAACTAAAAGAGTCTTTAAAGTTTGGATTGAATAGGTAAAAGTTAACATTATACAAACTGTTGAATTTGTTTTTATAGCAATTAAATAAAGGCGTTTGGTTGCCTATTTTTTAAAAGTAAAAAATTAAGTAAAATAAATGTTGGCAAGAAACATTAAACAGGTTAAACTGTGAAATTTCTTTTATAGGTTGCATCAAAAATATATCTTTTGGTTGTACAGTGAGTGCATTCTTAAAAACTTAAAATCATCAAATGCAACTTTCCAGATGTATAAAACACGCTTAATAAACCAGCACTTGTGACAGATATGAAATATAATTTATTTTATCATGATTTTCAGAGGTTTATTAGGTTAACTTTAGAGAACATGTCAAAATGCAAGATTTATCCATGATCCCCCGTAGTATCCAATTAAAAAAAGAGATTAAATACTTAAGAAAACAGATAATTTAGAAAACTTAAATATTGAAATATTTTGAGAAATGTAGATTAATAATGAACAACTGGTTGCAGAGATACATAAAAAAATTTGTAGAATCTTATTAACAAAAGTTGAAAGTCTTTTTAGATTCATCTTTCCATGTTTTTCTTTAGCATTATCTGCTAAAAATATAAAGGCAATAAACAAGCTCCATTTTGATTTCATACAGAAAAGGAAAAGTCACCAAGTCCATAAAACTGATACGATTAAAGACTATAAAGGGTGGTCTTAAAACAAATGACTTTAATATTATGTATGGAGTTTTAAAACTCAAGTGTTTGTCTTTAAATCTCTTTTTTTGTTTTTAAATTCTTACAGTTGTTTTGTAAAAAATTTGGTGGTATTAGTTTTTTATTAAGTTGCCTCTTTGAATTGTCTAAACTACCCATAAAACTTTATACTTTTCATCAACAAGTACTATTATACTGGAAATTGATTTTTAAACATAATTTAAGCCCAAATAACATGTCTATCTGGAATAACAGGTGTTTTGGTGAATAGAAAAAACTCTCTTTATTGATGATTGGTGGAAGAAAGGCATATTATGGACAACTTAGGGGATATATTAAATTGATTTTAAATTGTGATTTTTGTGGTAAATACAAAATAAATTGCTCCCCTAAAATATACAATAGAATTATAAAGAGTATACCATTGCAAATTATTAATTTAGTTAAGAAACAAGTAAAATATTTAACAATAATTCCCAAAAATTCAGGTCTTAAGATAGAAAATGTAAATTTTTCTGATAAAATTTTTTTATATAGATTTTTCAAGAAATTTTCTATTGCAACATGACAAAATACAAAAACATGACAAAAACAGGACCAGTAAAGAGATCTTAAGTATTTTGTCATTTTGATAAAAAAAGAAGTTTCTAAAATAAGAATACATTTTCTTACATTTCCTTTAATGTAAAGAGGTGAACTTCAAAATGATGAATCACATTTATCCTGCAAAATAATTTTTTAGATTTAATGTTGGGGACTCTAATATATCCCAGCCAGGCATGCAATTTGGAGATAGAAACAGTTGAACAATTGTTTTTTCAGTGTAATTTAGTACAAGCTTTATGTAATGATGCTTTTGGTTGCATTCAGCAAAGATTAAGACAATATTGTATCCTAAGTTGTAAATAATTGGTTGATGCTGTTAAAATTTTACATTCATAAATGTAAATTTTGTAAAACTCCCCCAAGTTTTGTGGTGTTTAAAGATGAATTTGTTATATATTTGGAGACGTTAAAAGGGATGAAAAGTCCCAAAGCAAGATATTTTATGGAGGATTTTGATTTCAGAATATGAAAACCCGTTACTACATTGTCTTTGATGTATTTTATTTTATTTATTTTTTTTACTTGATATGTACAGCGTGTGAACGAAAATTGAGTGTAATCTCAGTCTTCTTTTGTAAATCTCCTAGTAAATGCATTTTCTGTTTATTGTTCAAAGCACTGAAAAAAGTTTAACTTTAGTGATGAAAAAGGCAGTTTCTCAATCCGAAGGCTGCAGCCTCCGGAGGTCGCATATCCCGGCTGCATACGTCATCAAGACTGTCTTATTTCAGAATATTAACAATTATAAAGTTGACTATTATTCTTAGTTAATCGTAAATTATTGTAATATGCTTAATACTTGCGAATGTAATGCTCATTTACCTTAAATAAACCAGGCTTGATGAGGTATGCAGCCTGCATATGCAACCTCCGCAGGCTGCAGCCTTCGGATTGAGGACTACTATCAAAGCAAACCAAGCAAAAGTCCCGCAAAATCCTTTCGCATTGTTTCGGCGGATGTGACGTATAAACGCAGAGTTGACGTCGCGTAGTACCCGGATGCGTCATATAAATACTCGAGCAGGCCGCTCATCCTTCCTTTCCTGAAGAGCGTAGAGAGTGCGCGCTTCCTGACTCACCGCTGTTCGCGTTTTAGCCGTTGCTACGAATAAGTCGGTCAGGAAACATAACTATGGTAATTTATACTTTTAAACATTACCACGTTTATACAAATATGCGCTCTTTGTTCTTTCCGGGTTTGTGTTATGGAGGCTCTCGCTGGGGCACGTGCGCTCTGTTACTGATGCTGTGTTGTCAGTGAATAGTTAACTTACAGTTTGTATTAAACTACATTTGTGTTCTCACTCATATGAATATAGTATGAATGAATATTTAAGGCTTTTTATTTTACCACTTGCCTTGTTAGACTGACGTTTTGGTACTTCAGACTGAGGAGGGCGTATACATAACATTTATATCCAAAAACAATGTACATAAAGTATACTTTCATTGCAACTTTAAAATGTAGTTATGGCCACAAGTTCTCAGATTTGCAGTTTTCAACTATTTCTTTAAATGCAACATTGTAACTCACTGTTTTGTACGAATGTTCTGTGACATCTTTGCCTATATTTTACATATTATTTATATGCATATATTTGGCAGGCATTTAAAGACACTGGTAAAGCACCTGTTGAGGCTGAGGTCGCCATCCACCGTATCCGCATCACCCTGACCAGCCGCAATGTTAAGTCTCTGGAGAAAGGTGAGTTCACACTTTCAGGTCTCTGTCTGCTAAATATTCGGCTATGAGGACAATTACACTATAATGACTTCATGTGATTATTTTGTCGCTATTCTGAGCCTTATACTTCACGACTGATCTGTGCACTTTTGTGGATTTGATGTCGATATTAACAGATTTTCTCTTGTAGTGTGCGCTGATTTGATCCGTGGTGCCAAGGAGAAGAGCCTGAAGGTGAAGGGACCCGTGCGGATGCCCACTAAGGTGAGCACCTGATTCCATCATGGATGTTTTGTATTACATTTATTAGAAAGTGACCAACATAAGGTGCAGAAGTAGGACTTAGTATGTGGTTTGAATACTGTAGTTTATCACTTCTGATATTATAGCCATGTAATGTATTGTCTTTTTTGTAGACTCTGCGCATCACAACCCGTAAGACACCTTGCGGTGAAGGCTCCAAGACCTGGGACAGATTTCAGATGCGGATTCACAAGCGTCTGATTGATCTGCACAGCCCATCTGAGATCGTCAAGCAGATCACCAGCATCAGCATCGAGCCGGGTGTAGAGGTTGAGGTCACCATTGCAGATGCCTAAACTGTGTCTGACACGTTCCGCTGCTGTGTAATTGCTGTGTGCGCAATAAACATGGAGATTTTTGGATGCATGTCTACTGTGTTTCTTATGGTGTTAACTGTTGGACGTCACATTAATTGTATGTTACAAGTATGAATTGCAAAAGGAATTCCATCATATTAATCTTTTTCTTCAAAAACTTGTACAGTATTTACTGATTTGCACACATATATTATCCAAAATGAAAACTTGGTGTAAGCTGAGAGACAAATCTCTAGATGTCATGTTTTGCTTTGACCCATTTATTAATTTAGCAGCTTTTAATGAGCCATTTAGTAACCCTTAATAAATTAACCATAGTTTGACTGCATGGTGATGGACTGATGGTAATGTGCTGCTACACAAACATGGTTGGCTGTTGTAAAGGAAAAGCTATTTTTACAGGTGGTAATATAGTTAAAGCTAGAGAGAATAGATAAGAGATTAAACTACAGGAGTCAACATTTGAAGTGGATTAAAGTTAAAAGTCCTATGACAAGAACGGGTATTGGTTTTTGAGAAAACTTTTATGAAATGTTTTGATCCACTTCATATGTTGACTAATGAATGTAACACTGTGGAAAACTAAAAAATATAAAAGTATTGTGATAAATGATGATTTTTTGATAAATGATGCTAAGCACACATTTGTCAGTTCCCGTTATATTTTATCGTATTTGTTTTTCCTTCTATGGAAGTCAATGGTTACATTCAGCTGTGTGTTGCCATCATTTAAAAAAAATATTTTGTGTTCGTCAGAAAAAAATAATTCATACAGATTTAGATCAACATGAGGATGAGAAAATCATGACAGAATTTTCATTTTTGGGTGAACTATACCCTTTAATTTAAATGTTGGGTTTGGGACTGGAAACAGATACACTTATCTTTTTATTTAGGCTACACAGTGCACCCTTAGAAACTTAAAAAAAGAAAAATGCAAATTCCCAAACGTTTAAAATAATTGTGTAAATGAACAGTTGTAACATATGCAGTAAACATTATTACTTTTTGAATTTACTGCATCAGTTAATTTAAATAATTCGGTTTAAGTTCACATGCAGCAATGCAAAAGTCCCGCGAAATCCGTCTTTCGGCGGATGTGCTTACATATGGACGCAGTGTTGACGTCACAGAGTACCCGGATGCGTCATATAAATCTTCGCGCAGGCCGTTCATCCTTCCTTTTTTAGTAGAGTGCAATGTGGTTGCTGCACAAATTTTCTCAATCAACGCATTTCGCGTTTATGCGAATAAGTCAATCAGGAAATGATGATGATGGTAAATATTATTTTTTAATTGCCACCAATAATACAAATATAAGCTGTTTGTCTTTATCCGCGTGTTTGTGTTAAAGAGACTCTCGCAGCACCACGTGCACTCCATTGCTAGACTGATTGAATATCGTATAACAGAACGATAAATGTCCACATTACTTACTTTTACTGTGATATTTGAACAAGTATATTGAAATATATTCACAAGTGTTCAGATTTGCAATAAAATGTTTGTGTTCGATTCAACTTCACTCACTGTTTTGTACACATGAACTGTAACTTCACTAACGTGTCTGTTTCACATGCCAATGTATTTATATGCGTTTTATGTTTATATTTGACAGGCGTTTGAAGACATGCATTGGTCACCGTACTGACCAGCCAAGATGTTAAGTCTCTGGAGAGAAGGGTGAGTTCACACTTTAAGGTCTTTGTCTGCTAAATATGCGGCTATGAGGATGATACATTTATAATGACTTCATATGTGATTATATAATACGCTATTCTGAGCCTTGTACTTCAGGACTGATCTGTGTACTTAGGTGGATTTGATGTTGATATTATCAGATTTTTCTCTTGTAGTGTGCCCTGATTTGATCTGTGGTGCCAAAGAGAAGAGCATGAAGGTGAAGGGACCCGTGCGGATGCCCACTAAGGTGAGCATCTGATTTGTTAATAGGTGTGGTTTTGTACCTTCATTTAGTATTCAGGCTGTAATGGTGGAGAGCTTTGATAATTACATAATCTAAAAGTTTCCTTTTAAGCGTACACTACATGTTATAGTATAGGCTGTGATCTGATTCCAGTGTTTTTGTTTTGTAGACTGTGCATCACGACTCGTAAGACGCCTTGTGGTAAAGGATCCAAGACCTGGGACAGATTTGAAATGCAGATTCACAAGCATATGATTGATCTGCACAGCCCATCTAAAATCATCAAGCAGATCACCAGCATTGAGCCGGGTGTGGATGCCGAGGTCACCATTGCAGATGCATAAACTGATGAATTCATCTGATGTGTAATTGCTCTTTGTGGAGATTTTTCAGACACCCGTCTGGTGTGTTTTATGTGTTTAAGTGGCTGAGGTCACGTTGTTACATTAGTTTTTTTTTCACAATAAATTACAGCAATACACCGTGGTTCACTTTTGTTTGAGAGAATTTATTTGCCCCTTAAGTAGACTTTTACAGCTTGTGCTGATTTTACATATACTATATAAATACTTAATATAAACGATGACTAGTGGAGTCAAGAAAATCTCAATTTAGCTCTACTTTGACGTAAAAAATTTTTTAGACTTTCTGTGTGCCATGCAAATTAACAATGAATGTAATAGTCAGGTTTCTGTTTTGTAGACTTTGAGAGAAATTTGGTAAAGACCATTTTTAGGCCCAATCCTATTTCTCTGTCTTACCCCTACCCCTTAGTTTTGCACGTTCATGTGAGAGTAAGGGCTATCCCAATTGGCCCTTTCACTCACGCGAACGTGCAAAACTTTGGGGTAAGACAAAGAAATGGGATTGGGCCTTAGGTTGCTAACATTTCTAAGTAGAGACAATTTCAAGGAAACCATACTTTGATATAGGGTTGCTCAATTATAGGCAAAATCTTATTTAAAAATTATTTAACCTTTTTATGCTACACGTGTCAAAGCGGTGGTGCCTTCAAACTGCCTTACAAACACATTGGTACAGAAGCATGCAATTTATATATTAATCCCACAATAGGTGTTTTACCTTGATTATCTTGTTTTTGTAATTGTTTGAATCAATAATTTAGTTCGTAATAAACTATTAATTGCACAGCCCTACTTTGAAAACAACTTTTGTAGGAATTTTGTGAATTAAAAGGCACAATCCAGAAGCAATAATACCTAACAAATGGAGAAGAGGTTTTTAAAAGAACAAATATAAAAATGTTTGTGTGCATTTATGAGGAAGAAACAATGTTATGGATGTGACAATTCTGAGATTTGCAAAAACTTAACTGGAAAATAGTAAAAAACTTTTTTTTTTTTTTTTACTGTGACCTTGCATAGATATTTAAACCACCAAATATTGACATCTACGATCAGTGTGGGTAAAAGGATTTGCATGAGATTGCCCATCTGATGTATTTGCCCAAATAATTAGGTGCCAAAATTTGTGTATCAAAAGTATTATTAATTAAACGGGCAATAAATGCAAAAGCATTAAACTGAAGTGCACCTGTAATTTTGGGTTACAGAAATACACCCTAAATGCACAGGTGTGCCTTTTTTAATGGCTGATTGTTGTTGATTTCTGATTGGTGATCAGGTGTTGCAGGAGAGATTTGATTGGTTGGTTTCCTCCTTTGGGTAAAATCTCAGCTCACCTGTGGCATTAGTTTTCCACTGTCACAGTGTTTGTTTGAAGTTTAGCTTGCTCAAAACTGTTCTATTGGATTTGTTTGACCCATCTGAACCATTGACCCACAAAGAAAAGTTAATTGTTTTTGTGTTTCTTCAGTCACTGCTTTCATTTTATGAAATTTAGAAGTTTTTAGTCTGTTAGTCATGTCAACAGTCGTGGATGTGACGAATGAGGAAACCTTGTTAGTGGCTATGGAGTCGACCGCCTGTGAAACTCATCATGCACCTTTACCAGAACTTTCTGGAGTTTCCTCCATTACATCACAGGTATTATTATTAAAAATACCGATCTTCTCTAGTACTCATAACATGTCGTACAGCTCTCAGTGTGGTGTTTGATGTTTTTTGCATTCAGAGTGAATCTGCTGAAGGTCACGAGCAGCAGCAACTTCGAGTCTACTTAAAAGTGCGACCGTTTAGTGAAGAAGAACTCAAAAGTAATGAAGATCAGGTATTGCCAAGCTCATTCAGATACCTTTTTTAAAGTGCTTTAAACATCTTGAAATTTCACAAATGCTTTCTTCACAGGGTTGTGTGTTGCTGGAGAACTCTGAGATCATTTCCCTTCATGCTCCTAAAGGATCTGCTACCATGAAGAACAGCGAGAAGGGCATAGGCCAGCAGGTCTATAAATTTAACTTCACACAGGTGAGATAACACCAAAAACCCCAGACCTTTATTCCAGTTTATTCCAACCGTTCTGTGAATCTCAATCGTGACTTCATTGTAGATCTTTGGGCCAACATGCACTCAATCTGAGTTCTTTGAGGGAACAATCAGTTCACAGGTGCAAGAGTTTCTACATGGAAAAAATGCATTGGTGTTCAGTTATGGAGTGACCAACGCTGGAAAAACCTACACCATACAAGGTAACCCTCTTCTTGGATATCCATTCAACCAATATCTGCACGTCCACAAACCTCTCAGCACTTTTCAAAGTCTTTTTTTCAATTTTATTTTAAGATGTTACGTTCTCGCATGTCTTTTGTTTCAAGGTTCTCCTAAGGAGCCGGGCATTTTGCCGCGTGCGTTAGAGGTTTTGTTCAAACACATCACTGGCCGCCAGTATGAGACCATGGATCTAAAGCCATATTTGAGCTCAGACGTTCAGAAACTGGACATGGAGCAAGTTAAAGCAGAGAGAAATGCCAAGGCAGCACTCTTCGCTCTGCTTAAAGAGGTACATGATGTCAGATTATACAATCACACATCAGACCTAAGTTGTCTCGCATGCCAACACCACCAACATGCATTCTTGTGTTGTGTGATGGCTCTTAAATACCAATCTTATTAAGATTTTTGTATGCGCATTAATGAGGATAAAACCACATTTATGGGTGTAACGTTTCTCTGTTATGGATGTGAAACATGGGGAAATAATTCAGATAATAATTATCAGATACTTTGCATGCATATTTAAACCACCAAATATTCACATGTGAGATCGGTACGGTTAAAACCTTTTGAGTAAAAACGTCACGATTAGGTTGACATTTGCATGGTATTCCCCATCTTATATATTTGCCCAAATAATTAAGTGACCGAATTGGTGTATTAAAATGATAATTTCTACGCAGGATAAAAAATGCCACCAACATGCGTTCTTGTGCTGATTTTACTTTACACTCTAAAAACAAACGGTGCTATATAGCACCAAAAGTGGTTCTTTGCTCGTAATCATAGAAGAACCGTTTTTAGTGCCATATAGAACTACCTGTGTAGAACCATATAGTGCTATGTAGAACCAAATGTGGTGCTATATGGCCCCTATATGGTTCTACACAGGTGCTTCACCGGTGCTATATGGCACTAAAAACGGTTCTTCTATGGTTACGATTTCAAATCCACAGTTTTGGTGCTATATAGCACCGTTTGTTTTTTTAGAGTGTATGCTTAAGATGTGTTCTGGAAGCAAGCTATGACAGGATTCCCACGGGTCCTTGAAAGTTTTTGAATCTGGAGGAAAAAATTCAAGGCCTGGGAAGTTTTTGAAAATATAAATACAGGTCATTAAAAGTGCTTGCAAGAAGTTTCCTGGACAAAAATCCATATTATTCCCTGTGTAGTGTAGGATAATATCATAAAAATTCTACACGTGCTAAACTGTTCGCTTTAAATGCTTATATCTTCTGTATGTGAATGTTGATTCATATCAAAATGCTTTTATGCATAGTTGTGTTTGACACATGAAAACGTCTCTGGTTACGTATATAACTGTTTTTCCTCGAGAAGGGAACGAGGCGCTGCGTCTCCCTTGCCATACTTCCTGCTTCCCTGTAACGCCGTCTTTGGAATATTTCAGATAGTGATATACCTCCTGGCTCCCGCGTCACCCTGTCTTGTCGTTAAGCCTCACCATTGGTTGAATTTGATATACACATTCAGACGCACTTACCCCTGGAGGCGTCCTCAAAGTGTCACCGCAGTGACGCAGCGCGAGTTCCCTCAAAAGGGAACTGTAACAATTTATCTTTAGAGGTAAAACAATGTAACCTTGCTCTCACTTGAAATGTGTTACCACATTTAGTCCTTGAATTTGAGGGTATTGGACCTAGAAAGTCCTTTTAATTTGAAGTTAACTAAGGTGTGAGAACCCTGTATAAGCATACTTGCAGGTGTTCCTATAGCTCAACTGGTTGATCATTGTGTTAACAGTATAACGGTTTATGGGTTCAATCCCAGGGAATGTGCATACTGTGCAAAAACTGCATAGCTTGAGTTGCTTTAGATACATTTTTGCTGGTTGTGGCTAGAAAAGATGCAGCTATGGCCAAAATCTTGTAAAGTCTCGCTGGAAGAGCTCTGTTTTCATCCTAAACCCAACATCTTGTGAGATTTAGCCTGTATCCCATCTAGCCAGAAATGTGGTTTATATCCTAATCCTACCCCCAAACGTAACCCTAAACCCAACATTTAATGGGATTTAAGCTGTAGCTGTATCTCTTCTAGCCAGAACGGTGTGTGCCAAATGCATAAATGTAAATCTAATGCCAAGACTTTGATCACTTGCTCTCTGGACCTCAGAGGAACTTTGTTAAATCTGTATACCTTAATCTAGTGCTAAGATCTAAATTAGGCATCTGTCTGCACTTGATCAAGGTTTGACCAAAAGGCTCAAGCAGATTTACTGTCTTTTAATGTATTTGTAATGGATCTAAAGTCATTGTTTAATGTTTATGTTCTTAGGATCCTGAACCCTCAAGAGCCAGCAGAAGTAGAAGCTCCACATCATCCTCTGTGAACAGTCTGTCTTTCTCTGGAGTCTCGTATGACCACACGGGTATGAGCACTTTGTGATTGCCTGCGTTCGATCTTATGAATGTGGAAACAGCAGTTTAAACTTTGACCCGTGTCTTTTAGTTGACAGTGCTGATGGTGTCATTGATGAAAGCCATTGTTTTTACTCTGTTTGGGTGGCATTTTATGAGATCTACAACGAGCATGTGTATGATCTGCTTCAGCCGCCACACACCAGTAAAACCAAGAGACGTCCCGCGCTACGGGTGTGTGAGGATGGCGTGGGAAGCTCTTATGTTAGAGGTGAAAATACTGTAATCCACTGATTATATAAAGCAAAGATGATGATGCTGCATGTTTAAATGAATGTCTGAGTGTTGTTGTAGATTTGCGATGGGTCAATGTGCAGAACGCAGAAGAGGCCAGCAAGGTTTTACGAGTGGGGAATAAGAACCGTAGCGCAGCATCCACAAAGATGAACCAGTCATCCAGCAGAAGGTTAATTGTCATCAGTTATCCAGTTTTCAGTTGTTTTAAGGCATAGTTCCCCTAAAATGAAAATTTGGTCATGAACTCACCCGTAAGTTGTCCCAACTTGTATAAATTTAACCCTGGACCACATAAACCAAAGTCATAAGTTGCACAGGTTTATTTGTAGCAATAGCCAAAAATACATTAGAATATTAAAGATCATGTTCCTAAATGTCCTACCGTAAATATTTTAATACAGTTTCGAACTTGCTAAATTTGGACTTAATTTGGACAACTTTAAATGTGATTTTTCTCTTTAGTTTTTCCGCCGCTAGATTCCAGATTTTCAAGTAGTTGTATCTCAGATATATATTCTCCTATCCTAACAAACCATATATCCATTCAAGTTGTTAAAGATTATGGGGGTCCTCTTGCTAAGCCCACCCGGCCAAGCCCCCATTATTATAGAGTTGTTGTGTTTCACAAAGTAAAATGTGATGCTGAACAAATTTTTTTGGTCCATGATCAACGTTTTAATCAAAGAAACCCAAATTATCCTTAACTAACAAAAAACAATTTTTTACCCCTCAGAGTAGTGTGAAAAAAACAGCGCGAGGTGCACTTGAGTTTACGTGTATTTCAGACCGCATTTTTTAAAATTTGTTTATTGCAAAATTGGCCCAAATAATGGACCGTATCGCTTTGTGGCAGCGCAGCACAATAATTTCAAATTCATGTTGTATTTTAATTTGAATTAAAACCAGGTGTCCCCTTAATTTATATTTATATATCAATGCTTATGAGGTCCTGGACCATCCCAGCCCCTCAATTTGAATCAATCTTCCAATCAGTGGAAGCTTATTTAATCCATGTAAAAATCTCTAGAGTAATCGTTATGACTGGTTTTGTGGTCCAGGGTAACAAATTTCTTTGTTCTACTGAACAAAAAGAAGAATCTTCAACCAAACAGATCTGGGGCACCAGTGGCTTCTATAGTAGGTACAAATATTATGGAAGTGAGTGGTGCCCCAGATTTGTTTGGTTATAAACATTTTTCAAAATATATTTGTGATCAGAAGTTTTTTAACACATGCTAGGTAAATATTGGACAGAAGACACCGTTGGGTTAAAATTGTCCTAAGTGCTGGGTTATATCCCATGGTTGCATAACAGAAACCCAACAATGGTTTTAACCCAGTGGTGCGTTCTGTCCAATATTTACTCATCTTTTTAGGGTGTAACTTGTACAGCTTTGGGATGAGTAAATGGCAGAATTTTCATTTTTCGGTAAACTGTTACATTTACAGACACGGATTATAATTTTTTTGATACTGATTTATAATTAATGGTCCTGCAAAACTGCAGTAATTATTTTTAAAGAATGATGCTAATAACTTTGCTTTGTTTGCAGTCACAGCATCTTCACCATCAAACTGATCCGTATTGAAGGAGCAGATGTCCAGGGATTATCCGAGTAAGTGATTATTGTTGGAGAAAGTGTTTATTTGGTATGCTAACGCTTTATTTTCCTCAGTCTTTCTCTTTGTGACTTGGCCGGCTCTGAACGATGCAACAAAACCAAAACTTTTGGAGAGCGTCTGAAAGAGGCCGGGAACATCAATAATTCATTGCTGATCCTCGGCAAGTGTATCGCAGCCCTTCGGAATAACCAAAATGAGAGGTAGAAGCAAAACGGTTGGCTTTTGTGTCTATGCTATTTAGTTTTCCAAATTTCACATTCTGAACTAAACAGTGTTCCTGTGCGATCTTGTTTTCCTCTAAGGACAAAGACCCATTACGTACCGTTTCGAGAGAGCAAACTCACACGGCTCTTTCAGGGAATGTTTTGTGGGCGTGGCCGAGCTTCCATGATTGTGAACATCAACCAATGTGCCTCCACTTATGATGAAACCCTCCATGTCATGAAGTTCTCCGCTGTCGCCAAGCAGGTTTGATAAGTTTTACTTCATGATATCTCAACAGGTATATATGTGATGTCTCATCCTTTGGACCCCTCTGAGTCTTTGTGTTGAAACTTTTGTTGTGTGTCAGGTACTACAGGTGATACCACAGAGATCTGTGGAGTCTTTGGCACCTCGGCTGGTTAATCGTGATGGAAAGCCATTGCTGAAAAATGGTGTGATTGATGACCAGGCGGTAGATGATTATCTGTCTGAGGAAGAGTTACTGGACAGTGATGATGAAGCAGACATGTCAATATTACCTCAAGAGGTGACTTTTTCCCCAATCATAATATTCAGTAACATTGTTTTTTTGTCACTGAAATCTGTGATCGCCTTTTGTTCCTCTGTAGGAGTTGTTGAGTTTGGTGGAGAGTTTGCGCATCAAGCTGTTGGCCGAGCGCAGAAAGAACCTGCTGCAGGAGATTCAGATCCGGAAAGAAATGGGAGATGCAATGATGCAACAAATCATGGAGGCAGAGGAGCTGCACAGGTAAGTGTGCATGCAATAACTGGACAAGATGCAAAAAATGACGCAAGACCCTTTCACATCTGTTCTCCCTTTGAAGTCGTCAGGTGATGGATCTAAAGGAGAGTTATGAAGAGAAGATGGAGAGCACTTTTGACATGTATAAAGAGGCTTTGAAAGAACATGCGTACCAGTGTGCTCTGGAGAGGCTGGAGGAAGATTATGTCCCGATAGAGGAATACAATGAAGAGCAAGAACGAGTCAAGGTATGCGCATACACACACTGCTCAACATTCATCCACAATGAACCGGCAGCACAATTAAGTGAATTGTTCACCCAAAAATTAAAATTGTCGTCATTAACTCACAAAGAACACAAAGGAAGATATTTTTGCTGGATTTACACCTCAAATCTTGATGCCTAATTCTGATTTGTTGCCTGTATCCGTTTATTTTTTGACGACCCGCTTACATCTTTTAAAAGCGACTCATATCCAATACCAGCATTACGTTAAACGCTTGGCCGAACAGTTAAAGGTACCGTGTTTTTTTACAGACTAAGTCGCACAATTTTTTCATAGTTTGGCTGGTCCTGCTACTTAAAGTCAGGTGTGACTTGTATGTCAAAATTAATTTATACTAACGTGACCCCAAAGAAAACATACCGTCTTGAGCCACAAGAGGGTGCTATGTTGCTCCTGTTGCCTTCCCCTGAAAAAACCTGTTATTACTGAAACAAAGACAACGAAGAAAGACTTGACAAACAAAATGCCAACCAAAATATATATTTTTTTTTAAATAAATTCGACTTGTAGTCCAGTGCGACTTATGTTTTTTTTTTCCTCTTCATGTCACATTTTTTGGCTGATGCGACATAAGGGTGTCGCACACTGGACGCACAGCTCAGCGCCGCGCCATTCTAACAAAATCAAACACATAGTTTTCTATTGAGTATACGCATGCCGGTGCCGACAGGTGGTGCCCGTCCACTGCGCCCAGCTTTGACTCAGGAAGTTGCTCAAATCCCTGTCGTGCCACTCGCATAGTTTAACATTAAATAACATCATATTTGTCCCAAATCATTAACGATTAACATTGGCTGCTAACGCATATTTAGCATTTTGAAGTAGAAGCTATCTAAGCTCACGCTATTTAATGTGCACTTCCGTTTTACGATACCTCCGAGTTGTCGTAGACGCAGCGCTGAGCTGCGCGTCCGGTGTGTGTGACCGGAAAATATGGTAGACGACTGACCCGGAACAGCTCAGAGGAAGTAAAATGTTACATATGCAATTGACAAAATTATTATACAAGATTATATTTTTGCTTTATTTCTGTGACGATGTTCAACACTTTAACATAACTCTTAAGTGGAGCCGTCATCCTCCAAGAAGAGTCATGTGATCGCATGTGGTTTCCACCTGAGTTGACTTAATTTGAGATGAATCTGGTGTTTTATATAAAGAGAGATCTAAACCATCCTGGTGCCATGTAAGGACTGGTTTGGGAAACGCTATGGCATCATGAAGCACCTTTATTTTTAATTCACCCCAACACCAGCCGTGTTTTATTAACGTAAAGACGCAAATTACATCAAAGGTTTGGACGCATGGCTAATTCACTCTGGTTTAAATGGCTGGGTTTGTTTTAGGAGCTCGAGAAGCTTGTGAGTGAACTGGAACAGAAATGCCAGCGTTCTGCATCCACAGCCGCTCCACCCGTCACACAGGAGACCTCCATACAGACTGATCCACTGCCTGCTACGCAAGATGCTGGTACGTCCCGTTTCAACATGTCAATCAAATACTTGTTGCTTATAATGGTGATGGTGTCTTATTTGTTTGATCCATGATTCAGAGAGCTATAAAATGATGTACAAAGAAAAGTGCGCCGTGGAGAAACTTTGTGTCGAGAAACAAGAGGTGAATGAACTACTTTTATTTTTTTTAATGTTCTACTACATTTGCATAAGTTAATACTTTATTCCTATTCGTAGCTGCTTGTGTCTCTCGAGCAGCGAATCGTTGAGTTAAATGAAACCCTGCAAGAAGCCGGCGAGAGCTACATGGAGAAACTTGCGGAGGTTCAAAATCTACAGAACAGACTCTCAACCCAGGTACACGCACAAACACGTGATCAAATCTGTGACCGTTTGCACGTCATAACCGCATCTCATTTATTATGTACAGGAGCGTGAAATTGAGCGGTTACAGAGTGATGTCATGAACAAAGAGGCGGGGCTGAGTAGTTTGAGGGAGGAGCTTTCGAAGCTGAATGATTCTGCAGGGCCGCCTCGTACAAGGCGTGGTCTGCTAGTCAACATTAAAGAGTCGATGACGCCGCAGTCCACAGGAAATCTGTGTCGCACCATCAGAAAATCTGTGAGGGCAACGACAACTCTCAGGAAGAAACCCAGCTGACTGCATCCTTAAAAACTCTAGTCGAGCAATGCGTGTTTTATCCGTTTTAATTATTTGAGGTTTTTAAAGTGCTTCTATTTATGTATAATAAAACTATTCAAAAAGTCACCATCTCATTTTTTTTTACGGATGTTGGAACGTTTTTTTTCCCCCGCCTTCCAACAACACTGTCAGGAAAAATAGTCACAAAATGGTCCTTAGTCCCAGTGACAGCTATATCTCCGAGGTAAAAAAAAAAAAAATTTGGCTGCCACCCAAAATCCTCTTGGGTTCTCCAGGGTTAAAAACTACACCTTTGCACAAAGAGTTCATAATAGTAACTCAAAGGTACATATTGGTCCAAATATGTACATATATGTATGTAAATGGTAGGGGTAAGTTGGGCACAAACTAAAGCGGGGGTAATAGCCAACTACTTTACACATTTATACAGAGCTGAGCAATCTGGGATTTTTGGTTGTTTTCTCCTGCTGTCAGAAGAGCTCCTGTGAATTTGTCAAAAGTTTTGGTTAAGATATTGAACAAGGAGTGTTTTGGAGGCATAAAAGTAAATTTCTTTTTTTATTTCTGAGTTGTAAGTCACTGATTCAACCTTATATTATTTTATCTTAGTCTTGTTACCTAAAACATTAACCATTTTAAACATGTCAGCAACTCCTAGTAACTAATAGCTGGGATTGAAAACATTTTTACACAGCGGGGTTAGTTGTCATACAATGATAATGAAATGAAAATAATGTTAATACTATTAATCAAAATTATAACTGTTAATACAATATCAAATACAATATTTGTTTTAATTGTGCAGCCCTTTCAAAATAATCTATTTACATGCATTTATGGTTAGATGAAGGATCATGGATTGATGAATGTGTGGATATCTATCTATTATAGGCAGATATATAAACAATATCCACCTTTAGTATATGGGCAGAATTTTTTTTTTAATTATTTGGGTTTAAACAAAATTTTCTAGCAGGTGTTACAACAAACCCACTGTTTGTTACAATGAACCCCACCTATGGGGTAATGTTTGCACTCCTGTCGCTTTCGGTGTAATTGTACAATAACGTAGGTCCCACAAACAAACTTCAAGTGTTCATTTGTAGCAGAGATGTTTGTGGTTATTGTGTTAAAAATGATTTATCTAACTTAAAGGTGCAGTGTGTAAATTTGAACGCCATCTAGTGGCGAGGTTGCGAATTGCAACCAACGGCTTAGTCCGTTGCTCACCCCTTGCTTTTGGAACGCATAGAGAAGCTACACCGGACAAACATGTCATCGTCGGAGACAACTTAGTAAAAAGTTTGTCCGTTAAGGGCTTCTGTAGGAAAACGGCGGAACAAAATGGCAACTTCCATGTAAGGGGACCCTCGGTGTATGTAGATAAAAAGGTCTCGTTCTATGGTAATAAACACATAAAGGTTCATTATAAAAGGTCTTTATACACCCTGATAATATAGTTTTGTATATATTTTGCATTTCTGTCAAGAGATCCTTCTAAAAATTACACACTGCACCTTTAAAAAAAAATTTGTATGATAAAGCCAAAAACTGTTAGGTTGTGCCCCACTCTCCTTTATTATATTGGGATCTTTTTTAGGGGGACTGCCACAGTGATGGCTAGTGAAAAAAGTTTTCTGCCCATATAATCATATTTATAGTCTAAAATTGTTCTGCAAACGTGTCCAAACTGCTTTTTTATAGAAACTGGACGCTGTGTTTTTACCTGTGTAAAATGTAATTTGTTCGGCTTATCTAAAAGGTCCTCTCAACTTGTATGATAACTTTGAAGTTATTCCCTAAAAGCATTTCTGTCTAATGCAGATCCAAGGACATCAGTTTCATTTAATAAGTGTAAAAAACAACAGAAGAAGCCTGCACACTGATAATCTGCTCCAATAGATATAATGATTTAATGGTGCAACGTTTCGACCAATGTCGTTTTTTCGTTGATTATTTGTTGGCCAGCACCTGTACCCCTAACATTTTTTTTTTTTTTTGGATGTGCAGTCCTTCTCTTAAAGGTGCAGTGTGTACTTTTTAGAAGGATCTCTAGACAGATATGCAAAATAATTTACAAAACTATATAATCAGGGGTGTATAAAGACCTTTTTATAATGAACTGTTATGTTTTTATTACCTTAGAAAGAGACGTTTTTATCTACATGCACAGAGGGTCTCCTTATGTGGAAGTCGCCATTTTATGCCGCAATTTTTCTACAGAAGCCCTTAACGGACAAATTTTACTAAGTTGTCTCCGACGATGACATGTTTTTTCGGTGGTAACTACTGTAGCTTCTCTATGCGTTTCAAAAGCGAGGGGTGAGCAGTGGATTGAGCCGTTGGTTGCATTTCGCAACCTCACCACTAGATGCTGCTAAAATTTACACACTGCACCTTTAAGTTTTTTTCATTTAATAAGTGTGCCATTAAAAAGCTGCTTATAGCTTTCCACATAAAAAGAGGCACGGCACGTATAAACAAATCACATTAAATAATCTTTAGAAAAAGAGGATGACTATAAACAATTTTTATAATCATGAGATACTTTTCTTTCTTTAAATGTAAGCCCCACATGTTCAACTAAGACTTGTTTTAAAGGGCCCATATTATGCAAAATCCACTTTTACAAGGCGTTTGGACATAAATTTGTGTTGGCACTGTGTGAACACAACAACCCTACAATGAAAAAAATCCACCGTGCACTTAATTCCTATTAAACCAAAGAATTAAACTTGTTAATTAATGTGACATCACACTGATAAAGCTCCGCCCACAGCAACTGACTGACTGGTTAATTTTACCCAAAAGCTTTTCTAAGGGTGTTTGTTAGCACATTGTAGAGCTAATTCAACTATATCCCAGGCTGTATTCACAGGAATCAGATCAATTTTTAACTAAAAGCAGTAGCTCATTTGCATTTAAAGTTGCACACATAAAAGAAGCACTATTTTGCTCCTTGCCAAATAGGGGCATTTTGGACATGCTGTAATAAATAATCTGTGTGGTACTTTGAGTTAAAACTTCACAGACACTTTCTAGGCACACCTTAGACTTATAATACATCTTGTAAAAATGGTCATTATATGTGGCCTTTAACAGCATTATGTTGTTGTGGTATTATTGTTGCTGGTACTGTCCCTCTGTGGCTGTGTTAAAGTCCTCCAAAACGCTCTGCATGTACTCAAACGTTGGCCGTTCCTCTGGTTTGGCCTTCCAGCACGTCGTCATGACGTCATAAAGTTCTTTAGAGCAGCTTTCTGGACACTGCATGCGATATCCTCGCTGAACTCGTGCCATCACCTCACTGTTACTGAGACCTGATGAAAAAGAGAACGAGGGATGCTCATACACCCTGTCAC